>NW_024965687.1:0-14502 GCF_019238085.1 Lagopus leucura
TTTTTTTTTTTTTTTTTTTTTTTTTTTTTTTTTTTTTTTTTTTTGGGAGAAAAGAGGAGCAGTTATTTGAAGGGCAGACCTCCCCGCAGTGCTGAATAATCCCTGTGTGCCTGTGGCAGTTTGTCAGCCCTTGCCCAGAGCAGAGAATTGCCTCACATGCAAACACAGAGGCCAACCTCCCAGGTGCAAAAGCAGTCAGAAGTCAGTCCCAGGTTGTCACAATTTTTAGGATAAGGGAAATAAAGCAGAATCAGAAAATACAAAGCATTTAAGTAATTTTTACAGTCAAGCTGTAATGTTATTTTGTGTTTCAACTGTTTTCAAGTTCCTATTGAACGCTTACATGGAAACTCTAAATAAAATGAGGAAGGCTATAATCTAATTGATTCTTTTCATGGGAAGATATTTTGGCTTCAGGTTTTATTTCTCCAAGCAGTTTATCCTCCTCTTCTGCTGTTTCTGAAGCACCTCCAGGGCTCCTTTTTTCCTCATTCAATGCTGCCTTTGCCTCCTGCACACTCACCACTGTGTGTTCATCCTTTTTTAAGATGGCAATAGGTAGATGGAGATTCTATGATGTGTATATTCATGAACACATACACAGAATCACAGAACTGTAGGGGTTGGAAGGGACCTCCAGAGATCATCGAGTCCAACCCCCCTGCCAAAGCAGGTTCCCTACAGCAGGTCGCACAGGTCGGCATCCAGGCAGGTCTTGAACATCTCCAGAGAAGGAGACTCCACCACCTCCCTGGGCAGCCTGTTCCAGTGCTCCGTCACCTCACTGTAAAGAAGTTCTTGCGCATGTTTGTGTGGAACTTCCTATGCTGCAGTTTCCAGCCGTTTCCCCTTGTCCTGTCTCCACTCACCACTGAAAAGAGTCCGGCCTCACCATTCTGCCCCCCACACCTTAGATATTTATAGACCTGGATCAGGTCTCCTCTCAGTCTTCTTTTCTCAAGGCTGAACAGACCCAGTTCACTCAGCCTTTCCTCATAGGAGAGATGCTTCAGGCCCTTCACCATCTTCATGGCCCTCCGCTGGACTCTTTCCAAGAGATCCCTGTCTTTTTTTGTACTGGGGAGCCCAGAACTGGACACAGCACTCCAGATGAGGTCTTACCAGGGCAGAGTAGAGGGGGAGGATCACCTCCCTCGACCTGCTGTACACGCTCTTTTTAATGCATCCCAGGATGCCACTGGCCCTCTTGGCCACAAGGGCACACTGCTGGCTCATGGCCAACCTGTCATCCACCAGGACACCCAGGATACACATACGTGTTCACTTGGTGTTGCTCAGAGGACTGCCTGGGGAGTTGACTTCTTTCTCTGTCCCTTCAGCGGTTCTACTTACTTTGTATATTCTGAAAGAAGAGGGCTTCTCAAAGAAGGAAAATAAACAGGCAAGTCCAAACATGGTATTCAGAGCTGGGAATAGAAGTTCCATCCAGTTGGTTGCATCAAGTCTTGGATTAGAATTTGCTGTTTCTATACCACTTCTAAATGTCTTGTTCAGACCATACCTGTTTATCCTGCAAACTTGGTGCAGTGTTTTCTAGAATTCAGTTCAAAAAGGGAACATGGTCCAGAATGCGTACAGTGCAGGACACTGTATTCAAATTTAGCAGAGACTGAACAATGAGTGAAGGGAATCAGATGATAATCAACAAAACCAAAAATTTTCTCACATGATGTTAGTGTTTCAGATTCAGAGGCATATTAAAGAACAGCCTGCTGAATCCTCTGGTACTTTCTGCAATATTCCAACGGGAATTCAAGTTTTCAAAGTTAAATATCTTAGGGGTAGGCTAACCTGTGGGAAAAGAAACACTGTGAGTAAACAGTTATCTGCACATCTTAAATATATTTTGTATACCTGCTATGTAAGTTATTATGGGAGATGAACTGCCGCTTCTGACCATGACAGTGGATCTAAAATTTAGGAACACAGTTAAAATGGTATCTTTAAAATATAAATTGACTGACTACTGCATTAGAAAGAGAGAACAGCAATAACAAATGAACAATTGTCCACAAACCTTCTTTGGAGCACAAAATAATGCCAAGACTGTTCCAGTAATATTCACCAATAATGAAGACTATGATTTGAAAATAAGCAGAAGGCTCTGATGTAAGAATTCAGAAAGCGTATCCTTTCTCAGTTTGGAGAGACAAAAGAGTGGCTTGGTTGTTAAGGATGAAATTATGCTTTGTTTGTGAAAGTTTGGGCACTGTGGCTTCAGAGGAGTTTAAATTCTGGCCTGAGGTGATACAGAGAGCTTTCAAGTGGTGACATGTTTATCTCAATCTTCAGAGAGTATTATTCAGGAAATCAAACTAGTAATCCCATCAGAAGAATCTTTTGAAAACTTTTAAATACTTATGCTTCTTGCTGGAAAGAAAGCCATGGGTGGATCCAAAGCCCAACAGCAATAATTGGGAACCACTGTTTATGAATGACTTCAAAGGACTTTGGGTGAAACTCATTGTGACAGCAGGCTTTCCCTTGGTATTTTAATACTTCCATACCCAGCTTTATCCAAAGCAGGCAGTGAACTGAAAGTAAAGAAAATGTTTTTCTGGTCATGAAGGGAATCTGAAGAACAGTGTAATTATCAAAGAGAATGACTTTTGACATAAATAGGCATGAGAAAAGAGAAGCTGTAAAAGGAACTGATGCATGATCAGTGGAAAGTGAATAGTAATAAGAATGAGGTGCCTGTGCTTCAGGTCAAACTCTCAAGGCAGTGGCAGTTCCGCATCTGTTCCTTTCTGTGTCTGGAAGTAATTTTGGAAAGTGAAACCATATGGGGCCTTACAATGATCAAGCCCAAAGGTGTTTGTGGAGTGGTTCAGTGTGATTCTCTGATCAAAAAAGACGAAAGCAAAAAAGGAACCTCCAAGCCAACATTGTTTATTTTAGAGTAATCATTTTTATAACCTCAACTGTCAGTTAAGGAAAATAAATTATTTATAAGCAATAGCATGAAGTCTTCAGAGCAGTTCTGTAGTAGTAAGTTCATTTATAAATGTATTCCATGACAGCAATGCTGATGGTTATTTGTTTATGAGGGTCAATGAAAGACGTTCATTGCTGAAAATTCTTGGAGTTGAATAAAGAAAATATAGATAATTGTGACAGATTTTTTTATTCTGCAGAAACGTTACATATCTTTTCCATAATTCACTAAAGTTTTGAGAAACCACATAATGTGTTTCCTTTGCTTTCTATCTATTCAGCACAAATGTGGTTGTGTATTCAGTTCTAGTTAGCCACCTTCTTGGAAACCTTTCGTGGAAAGCAAAAGTAGTATGTAATCGATAGCCTCATGTTCTGAATCCTCAGAGCCTTTACTGAGAAATACCCTTAGCTAATCCACGGTTGAGGCATTTAATATATGTTTTGAAGCTTATTCTCTTTTGGAGTTGCAGTAGGAAGAGAAAAGCCTTTGAGACCTAATTACTGTAAGGACTATTTAGCTCTTCTGATTTCAGATAGATGCTTAACAACCACAATCATAGTTGCTAGTCAGACAAATGTTGCCATATATCATTATGAAACTCGGGTCCTTTTTCAAGAAACCATTACAGCAGCACAAAGGCATGAGTAGATACTGCAAAGGCAACAAGATGGTGGTTGCTTCAAAGGGTATGCAGCATCTCCTTTTTCTTCTTTGCCCCTGTGCTGTTTATGAGGCAGGGGAAATTACTGTATGAAAGGGAGCCCCCACCACAGACTCTGAAAAGTTAGAGGCGGAGAAGGTTAATTTGATGATCAGCCACATGAAAAGGTTGTGCTGGACTAGGAATGGGAATTTTATTACCAACACGTGTCTTGTCATAAGGGAACAGGCAGTGTGCTGTCCACCGTGGAGGAGCAAGCCGTGACATGAAAACAAGTCAGGCTGACAGATTAAGAGCTACTCCTAGTATTTTTGTTTGCTGGAGGCAAAATGCATGCTGATGGCCTTGATAACTGGTGGGCACATCAGTCAGAAGGCAGAGAGTGAAGGTAATATATGTGTAATCTGAACTAGCTCTAGATTTATTGCTCCTTTGAGGGAACTGACCTAACAACACTGAGCCAAAAACTGCACATGTACAGGACAATGGGCAGGACTAGCCTTCTCTTCCTTCCTTCCACACATTTTAGCATTATATTCTTTTAAAAAAGAAAGGAAAGGAAAAAGTGAACTGGAAATCAGAAACAATCTTTTATCTGAGACTATCTCTTCCTGTACCGCATATGAATTTTGAGTCTTTCAGAGTGGAAGACACTGTAATTGACATTCACCAAGTCACCTGAATGCAATAAACACAGTGGAAATCTCTTGGTTGTGTCTGTGCCTGAGAGCTGGAAGAACCTGGGCTCCAAACCTACTGAAGCTAAATCACTTAAGCATCTTGTTTCTCCAGTTGTGAAACATGGATGATAGTGTGTCTGTGGAAAAAGAAGGCTACAGGACTGTATTTTTGCTTCTGTAGATTCTGTACATTTATTAAGCTTCAGTTCCTGTGCAATCTCATTAGTTTTGGCTGGAACTGCAGTCCTTACCTCTTCACCCCACACACCTCCTCCTCACTTATGTTAAGATCCTTTCCCAGTCTTTGTGCCTGTTCCTCCCAGACTAGGATTTCTCATGTCAATAGTGAGTGTGTTTTTCATTTCTACGCTCTCCCCCCTTTTCCCATGTACTCTGTGCATTTCATTTTGCATCTTGCTTTGCTTTGATTACCTTTGGGAACCCCCAGACTTGTCACTTGTGGAAAATGGATTGCACCGCAAAAAGAGCACAGGCTGGGATAGGCAGCAAAGGAAAGACACATCTGGTGAGGTAAATGTTGGCTTAGAGTCCGGAGGAAACCGCAGAGTAGCATTCACATTTCCAGGCAGCTGGCTCAGCAGTGATGTGTGCTCCTACTGGTTCTGCAGTGATTGTTGTTGGTGCTCTCAGAATGCGGCTCTCCTCAGGAATGAAGGGAATAGCAGGCTGGCGGGGCTATGAAAAACATGTGTTTGCTTTGCTTGTGGCTGGGACAGGATGCAAAAGCATGGCTCCAAGCACCTCTTCAGCAGCACCGTCTCCTGCTCCATCTACAGAAGCAACCACAGCTCAGAGCAGCCTGTCCTCCTGTTCTCTCTCCAGAGGCAAAGATCACGATTGCTGCTCTCAGGCCTGTATCACAACCAGCAGCCTTGCGAAGGCAAATGTTCAGCAGCAGTTGTGCTATACAAACCTCTTCAAACAAAGCGTGTTGCCATGATGAACACCAGCTGAAGTCAAGTTTAAGTGCTGACAAAGGCAACCTTGTAACTGTAGTTTACAGCTGTGGAAAAATGATAGTGTAGATAAACTGAATCTGATTTTTTCTCACTTGGTATGTTAAATTCAGCAGTGTTATGCTGCTGTAAAGGAAAGAATAGCTAAATCTGTGAGGTCTATTCAAGTTTAATTGAGGACACTCTTTTTAAAGGGTAGCAGGCCAGCTTGTGGCTTAGGCTCCATGCCTGCGTGGGGCAAATGAGGGTGCAAGACACTCCTTGCCTGCACACTCTGTCCTCTCTACATACTTCTTCTTGACCTCATGTTCAGGCACAACAAACGGGCAAAGGCAGCTTCCCAGTACTCGATCTCTCCCAGTTCAAAGGCCATTGGGACTGGATTCAGTCACGGTTTTAATGGAGAACAGGCAATGCCTGTCATGCTTTACAAAACATCCACTGTACTGGGCAGTGACAATAGGAGGTTGCAACTCGTTCATCTTCTTCCAGAGAGTAAAATCCATGTATCTTTTTAGGGGGAACAGCACAAAGAATAACCATCTGCTGCTGAAGAGTCACAGGAGAAGGAGCAGAGGAAGCAGAGGGTTGTTTGCACTGCTGCCAGCTAAACCTCGGTGAGAGCAGTGATGGACATCAGGTGGTACACTGCAGCATGTGCTCTAAAGTATGGCTGACAACTTATACCCACTACCTCCATACTGTATTGTACGGAATACAATTTCAGGAAAAAATTCCTCTTGTTCAATACCATGGAGATCTTGTTGCTTTGTAGGATATTTTGTACCATTTGTCGTATTTTTTACATTTCACCTCTTGCTGTGGCATGGGAAGTGACAAAGGAAACAAGCACCTTTGCTGCTGCCTCTTAATCCTGGCAGGATTTCAAGTGCAGCATCTATTTAAAGTTGTGTCAGTGCTGCCTGAAAGGAAACCTTCTGGCATGAGTGATGCTAAATGTATATGAGCTTATCTGGTTTATGTTCTTTTCTCTTACTAGAGCTTTTCCTACAAGTGTCTATGTTCTCATTAATTGCAGCATAGCATAAAAGCCTACAGGTGATCCAAAAGCTTTAAACGTAGGCTTTTCAGGGATAGAGTTTAATTGCTTATAAAACCTCCATGCACACATTGAGCTCCAGGAGGATTCCTGCAGACACACCATCAAAAACTTGTTTGATTTTTATTTGCCAGCTTTCCTGTAAATACCACATGCCCACATTAATTACTTTCTTAGAAGGCCAAACAAGAACTTACAAGAAAAGTAAAGACATATTCCTTAAACTTTTTAAATGTGAGTCATTTACAGAGCAAAATGTGAACATGCAGACATGCAACTAGTTATCTTATGGAAAATCAGCACTGATGTTTCATAGCTTCTATTTTCATAATTATTTAACTTTTAGATTGTTGAGGACAAACTATTCTCACATAGCTGTCAGCATCTGTGAAAAGTTTTCTTTAAAGGACTACTGATATGTCAATGTTCTTTATGTTTTTGGTTTTGTTTTTTTTGTGGAACAAACTTTCTAAGCAGACAATGCAACACTGCCAGATACATGTTTTCATGATTTAAAGGAATGCTCAAGCAAACTATTTTGACCCTGTTTTCTAGCGTTCTTGTGTTCAGAGAGGCAAGGAATTATCTGGCAATTGCAAATAATGAATATCAAATTATTTTAAAAATGATTTACTACTGGCGTAGAGAAGACATAGAACTGAAATGTACCTATTAGGTTTGGAGTGAATAGGTTCATAATTGGGAAGAAATAATTGCTTAGATGAAATAGAAAGTATGGGAATCAGATTTTGGCTTCTGTACTGGGACACTAAATGTTATCTTGTGGGATTGATAACATCCAGAATACTTAATTGTTTAATGCTCCCTAGACTATATTATTTATTTGTGTAAGCTAAAGAAACCCTACATCTGGAGATCAAACTATCTCTATAATTCCTCCTTAAGGTCCAACAGTGAGTACAGCTCAGCCTGCAAAATCTCATGACACCCAATTCTGGGTGAAATCATTACAGCAAATTGTTCTTCATTAGGAAACTTGACTACACACACTGATTTCTCCTTTAATTTTAATTTCATTCTCTTGTCCAGCTGAGAGAAGTGTCACATCTAAATAATCTATTAAGGCACAATATAGAATGTACCAACTCAGTTGTAACCCTACACTTTGTGTTCAGAAACACCCCTAAATTTCTGGAATTCCTCATGGTGCTGTTGTGTTTTGGGCTGGAAAGATTCAGATATAAAACTAAAAAGACCCAGGAGAAAAAATGAAGACATTTTTCTCTCTTTCTTCTCCCCTTTTAGAAGCTTTAGCTACAAAGAATGACTTGCGTACAGAACTCCATTTCTAACCTCACTCAGTTGCTTGATCTCCAACTTACATCTCCAACCCAGTGCTTGTATCTTGTGCTCCCCGTAGCCATGGCATCCACTTGACAGAAGTCTAAGGACTTTCCCACACTCAGTTGCTGTGTCTACCATGTCTGGAGGCAGTAGCCTTCATACAGCTCAGTGCTTGATGATGATGTATGACCTAATCCACAATGCTTTGCCTATCTTTACTACCTGATCATGGAAGCTTACTGTGAGGGACAGTTTCAAATGTTCAAGGTACAAGAATTGTTGATGTTTGTTCAACTTGCACATTTTGCATATGTTTTATAGATCATCTTAGTCTTGAATGGCACAATTGGAAAATGCCTAATACACGTTATTAGAGAAAATAATGATGTGAGAGGATAAAAAAGAGATGTTTCTAATACCACTTTTGCTTAGAGCTGTATTCCGAAGGCTAAAAAAGTACAAAACTATGTTCAGGATGCTGCTGAAGCTGCAACATGAGACAAACTTTTAAAAGCCAGAGAGAGCAAGAAGCAGAGAGACAGAGAAAATGAGAAGGAGATTGAAACTCCCATGTCAGTTAAAAAAATGCACTTGGCAAAACTCCTGCTCTCCAGACTGAACATGGCAGTCCCGTCCATTTCTTCAGCAGTCCTATCAGTTTTCATGTGAGCATAAACCAGCAGACGCTGCTCACAGCAAGAGAAGAAATCTTGATCAGAAGAGGGGGAAAGACTTCCCAAATGTTAGCACACTCATTTTCAGTGTTGAGAAACCTGGCAGAGGCCCCTACACATCCCCCAGTGATCTCAGTGGAACCCATCACTGATTTCCCTGCCATCTGAACTGAGAAAATAGAGGAGAACTGGCGTAGTCAACATGGAAAGCAGGGTTAAATCTAAATTCCTGTAATCTGCAGTATTTTTGGGAGTCTTGGATAAAGTCTGTACCCTTCCACTCATATACACACTGCGCAGCCAGACAGGATAGTCAGACTTACCGACTTTCTAAATATTTCTCAAAACCTCTGGAATGTTTTGGGCAAGGCCCAGGAACTGGAAAAATATAACTTGGGAGCTTCTTAAGAAAAAAAATAGTACTGGTAGTCATCTGAAAGAGCATTAATTCAAAGTGACTGAGGGAACCCGAAAATTGCTGAATGGGCAGAACAGCTGCATAGGATTCTCAGCTGAGAGACTTGTGCTGGGAATTAAAGCTGAGGTGGGAGCTGCTGGACTCGTGCTATCCCTCAGGTTTATAAGGGCTGGTAACAGCCATACACAGTGCCATCTAGTGGGTTTGGGGGCAAATATGAACCGTTAATTTGGGGTCCCATAATAACTCTGAGGCTGTCTGTCTGAACCTTGCACTAATGCTTTTGCAGCTGAGAGGTATAGCATCTTGATTTTCTCATTGGCACTGTGAAATGTAACTGCAGTGATAAAGACTGGGCAACATACAACATCACAAGGACTGCAAAAAGCTCATAAATAGCAGAGAACTGTACCAGTCTTCATAGGGAGGGAATGTAAGTTTTTTTTCTCTCCAAAATGACAAAAAGGCAAAAAGTACGTGCCTCTCTCACATCCCTACCACACCTTCTGGGTGGAAGGACAGATTTCTTTTATCTCCTTTGCCTCTCATTTCCTCACACTGTGACTGTCAGTGAGGGCTGAAGAAATTTCTCTCTTGCCTGTCCGCTCTTTCTAGCTCCTGTAACAAGAAACATGCCGACCAGTGTGATGGATTCTGGAAGGAATTTCCCCCAGGTCAGATTAGGAATGATCTTTGTGTTTTGTTTTCAGAAAGTACAAAACCTCTAGTGTAGGGAGATGCCAAAAATATTGTTTTCAGCTAGTAAAAGTCTGAAAATTATTATGAGATGTTGGGAAATACTCTGAGGGTTTTACAGTGTGGGAAAGAATAAAATTATTTGATCCAGCAGTAAGTTACCTGGTTGTGGACAGGGGATGGACTTGATGATTAATGTAACCTCTTCTAGTCCTTTGTTCCTCCCTGGCAGTTTCCTCAGCCTTTTTTTTTTTTTTCCCAAGTAAAGGAGAGTGTAAAATTATTTAATCCCCTGGGTTAGCTGCATTCTACATCCTCATATTGTTTAGCAATATGGATAACTGTACAGTCTATGAGATAATTTACCCATGTGAATTGGCCAGGAGATGCAAAGCCTGGCCTTGCTGTGCAATATGTGCTTTGGAGCAGGCTTTCAAACCATCCGGGAAGGCTTGTTCACTCTAAATCATCATTTGCATCTCTGGTGGGCTGTGAGAGTTCATGTTCCTTGAAATGTTGCCTGATATGTAAGAACATAGTTTCCATAGTTTCCTTAATATATGCATACAGGATCCTTCAAAACATGGAACAAACACCAATGGCAAATCATATGTACCCAGAAGAACAAAATGCTGCAAGGAATCGGTGAAAAAACTCAGATTAGTAAACACTAATGAATAATTTGAGTTTCAGGAGAGCACGTGAATCTGACAAGGGACATCAAAGGCAAAAAGAAGGATTTCTGTGAGTAGATAAATGACAAAAAGAAGGCAAGGGAAAATGTGAGCCTGTGATTCATTTTCTTCTCTATAGAAATATGACATGGAAAAAAATGAGTTACTTAATGAATGCCTTCTTCACCTCAGTCTTTACTAGCAAGGCTGCCCTTCAGAAATCCCAGGTTCTAATGACCAGTCTGTGATTCTGTGAAAGAAAGCTGTTTTCATCCTTAGGCTGAAAGTAAAGTTTTGGCCAAACTTTTTTTTTCCTCTTTACAGGATTCTACCTGGCAGATACACTTTTTAAATTGCTGTCTTAAAATACAGTAAGATATTTTGAGGGACTAACCTAGCACTATATTTTTATATAAAGTCTTAAGCATGAGGCATCCAAAATCAGGAGCTCATGTTGACTTGATCCTGTCATAAGCCTGTATACCTTCAGTTTGTTTTCTAAATACTGAAGCAACTAAGAAAAGATGGTCATTACACATACACACATTCTTCTTAATATAGCTACACATTGGAGAACATCTTTCTTCCAAAGAACATGCACTAGTTAATACTTTGTTCTGCAAGATTCACAGTATCCAGCATGACTTGACTTCCATTTCTATGTTTTTATGTTTCAGTTTTTTAGAGTGGTGTTTTAAATACTGATAACTTGGATTGATTTCATGAAGGACGTTGAAGCAAGTACATAATGACTGCTGAAGAGAAAGAGGATAAAGTTATGATTGAAATAAATATTTTTGCTCTTTATCAGGTTCTCTAAATCTTGTACAAATGTGCACATGCAAAAGTATTTCTTTCATTTTTTCATTTAGCAAAAAAAGTCAGAAGCTATATAAAACCTTAGAAATTTGTGTAAAACTTATAACATTGCTAGAAACAAACAAACCAAAAATAAAACAAACCCACAAAACACAACAAAAACTCTTTTGTCGTCTCATGGTAGTGATTCCCTGTATACTAATACCAATTCTCTAAAGTCCTAACAGAAGCCTGACTTACTGCACTGAAGACTTCAAACACAAATGGTTAAGGAGACGTTGTGACCTTTATGACAAGAATTTCAGTTAAGTCTTTCAGCTATGGAAAGAACAAACCCAAGAGTCAGAAAGGAATGTTAATAGCATGTGGGACTAAATGTACAAGATTTTGCTAGCCAGTAAGTGAGCCAATAATTAGAGAACACAATATAGTAAGTAAGTTACAAACACCTATTAACCATTTAGTTCTTCAAGTCCTGATCCAGGAAAACAATTCAGTCTTTGCTTAACTCCAAGTGTGTGACTGATTCCTTTGAAGTAAATGGAATAATGCAAAGTGGGATTAGAGCCTTAGCACTGGGGTTCTCCATTTGTTTGCTTGAGGATCACACAGAAACAGCTTTTGATTCTGCTTCTTCCCCTCCTCTCCCTTGGCACAACAGACTTCACTTCTTGGTCTCACTCTCTGCTTTCCTAAACCAGAGCTTATCTTCTCTCACTTCTTCCCTGGTCCTGAATTATCATGGGAGTATCTGCATGCAGGCAAATTCCACCCATCAGCAGCCCAGAGATTTAATTGGTCTGTGACTTTTGCATCTATCTCCACCTTTCTGTGTGCAACCAACTGTAGGGTTCTTGCTCTAGCAGGGGGCTTGGACTTGATGTTCCCTTAAGGTCCCTTCCAACACTGATTTTGTGATTGGCAATTAGTAATGATCAGCTGGTAAATGCTTGTGTGTACATGTTTCCATAGACAGCCTTGGTATAGACAGAGTTAAACCTTCTCCCTTGGTTGCCACCAGCAAACTGTACTGAATCCATCTCAAGCAGGATTCCACATTGATTGATTTTGGGATCATCATAAGCAGTGCCAGTCTGAAATTGCTCCAACATCACTAGCAGTATATGCGGCACAGTCTGGGATCTTCAGTCTGGAAAGATGGACATTTTACTGGAGAAAACCACGATCCCTGAATATCGCATACCTTCCCTCATGAGCCATCAGACATATCTTTCATTTAGGCAGGCACAGAATCAATAATTATTCCAGTAACTGATAATGACTAATAAGTCAGAAATGTCTAGGTATGACTCATTCACTACTATAATTTCTTCTGTTACTTGGTGGTCCAAAAAATTGTGAAATATACACTGGAAAGAAAAAAAAAAAGAAAAAGAAGAATGTAAATATGCACACTGTGTGTAGGAAATCTTTGATGAGTATGTGTTTGAAAACCTTCATGCCTGTTTTCTCCAGGACATACTCCAAATATGTTTCATTGCTTCCAGTTTCAAGTGCAATTTCACCATAGAGCTATACATTTTTTTCTTAACTTCTTGTATTTTCTTGACTTCTTTCCATGTAATTTTCCTCTTTTTGCCTTTGGCTACACACAGCTTTCTCTGAAAGAACATCTTGTTCTTTCTCAGTCTCTAAGCAGGTAGTTTCATGTGCATGGCTGGTGAGCTGAGACTGACAGCACCAGGTCGTGGGATTTGTAGATCCTCTCACACTGCTTTTTGAAAGTTTGGATTGGGGTAGTTTATTCCATCTAATTTCTATGAATATGAGTCATGTTGCCAACTCGTAGTTGCTGTGCTGGAAATGTGCTGATAGAAAACTTACCCAGTAATTGCTAGTCACAAAAATTATTTTGAATCACTTGCCTGTATTTTTTCTGTTTTCCACAACACATCCAGAGCTGTTTAGACAGGTGTCCACTTCCTTCTTACTGTTCTCAAGAGAGCAACTCCAGCCAAAACAGTGTTAGCTAATGGCTGATTTCCATTGCCAGCATCACACTGTGCATCCCTGAAAGCATTTTCCTAAAAGTTCACTGTGTGCCTATATTGCCCTGGTACCTAGCCTGGGCACTCCTCATGTAAGCATGGATCAGATGCACAGCTGTGACTGGGCTGATTTGCAATGGAACAGAGGGCATGTGAACTCAGGTGTTTTTTCACTGATGATTCCTTTGTCATTCTTTTCCACTTAATTTACCAAAAGTGATCAAACAGCCTATTATCTGATCCTGATATATCCCATGATATATGCCATGATCCTCTGGACCCTCTCCAACAGCTCTCTGTCTTTTTTGTATTAGGGGCTCCAGACCTGGATGCAGTACTCCAGATGGGGCCTCACAAGAGCAGAGTAGAGGGGGACAATCACCTCCCTGTCCCTGCTGGCCACCCCTCTTCTGATGGAGCCCAGGATACCATTTGCTTTCTGAGCTGCAAGAGCACACTGCTGGCTCATGTTAATTTTTTTGTCTGCCAGAGCCCCTAGGTCCTTCTCTGCAGGGCTACTTTCAAGGGCTGCTCTTTCCAGTCTGTATAAATGCCTGGGATTCCTCCAGCCCAAGTGCCAAACCTTGCACTTTTCTGTGTTGAATCTCATTAGAATCACCCAAGCCTACCTTTCGAGCATCCCTTCCTTCCACTGTGTCAGCGGCACCACTCAGCTTGGTGTCATCAGCAAACTTGCCGAGGGTGCACTCAATTCCATCATCGATGTCATTGATAAAGGCCCATTGGGTGGTCCACCCATCAAATCCACATCCCTCCAATTTGGAGATAAGGATGTGGCACAGGCCTTGCTCACGTCCAGGTAAATGACATCGGTCACCTTCTCTTTGTCCACTACTGCCATCACTCCATTATAGAAGTCCAGATTGGTTAGGCATTATCTTTCCCTGGTGAAGCCATGCTGGCTTTCTCAGATCATGCGCTCATTCCTCGTGTGATCAAGCATGTCATCCAGGAGGATCTGTTCCATGATCTTCCCAGGTATAGAGGTAAGACTCATCGGCTTATAGTTCCTTGGCTCCTCCTTGCTCCCTTTCTTATAAATGGGAGTGAGGTGACCCTTCCTCCAGTCATCTGAGACCTCACCTGATAGCCACAACTTTTCAAATATGATGAAGAATGACTTGGCAACCACTCAGCCAGCTCCTTCCCTGGCTCCTCAGCCAGAGCCCTGCACGCATTCAAAAAATGAGGCAGTCTTGGACTTGCTCATATTTCTCCTTCTCATAAATTAATTCTTGTGATTTTTTTTCCCTTCTTCTCCTATATAACAATATTTTTATTAGACATTTAGGAGAACTTATAGCCTTGTTCTGCACTACTAACTGACTGGTAAATACAATAGTGGAGAAGTGTACAAAAAGAAAACACAGAGTATTAAGACCTAGAATATTATCTAAATTTTATCTTTCCCAGTACATCGATTTCTGTATTTGATATGGAATAACACAGTCCTTTTTGTCTGATTAATTTCTAGAATTAATAATTTAAGGTGTGTTCTGAGTTTTCTCTTTTCCTTTTCCTTTTCCTTTTCCTTTTCCTTTTCCTT
>NW_024965688.1:0-14606 GCF_019238085.1 Lagopus leucura
AGCTGTGCATTTTAACTATCTATAGGCCCAAGCAAATGACTGTTTCCCTACATGGACATCACTTTGTGGAGCATGAGTGAATGCACTGTGCTGTTCAGTCAGCTGTTTGCCACGGGTTCTGGATAGAAACATCCATATCTTCTCTCTGCACAATGCAGAGGAAGCCAAGGAGCATATCGAGGACTGTGTGTCCCATTGAAAATCTTCAGTGCAGATTTAAATACTGTGAAATTGACTTGATGTTAATCAAATTTTACAGAATGTTGTAAGTTCAGTGTGACATGTCCCAAGAACTGTAGAAATTAATGTTAACATAGCAAAAGTCATGAGAACATACAGGCCCATATTTATTCACTGAATCGAGTATGCATGCAGACGCTTCTAGCAAAGACTTATCCAGCAAAACTGTAATAATGCCTGGCTGTTCTTGAAAATCAATATTAGAACACATTTTTTTAAAAGATGAACACTTGTTAAATATGAAGAGAATTATGAAAGTACCTAGCTTTTGCTGACATACAGTCAATTTGAAAAGAGAGAGTAAAACTTCAAAAATGTCATTATTTTCCTTCATTTTCCTGCAAAAGGGTGAGAAAGAAACATCTGAGCTCTGCAGTTGTATCTTCAGCTCTCCCCTTCAGTCACTGATTTATCAGACATGGTTGAAAATTTGATCTAAAACAGAAATTGGGTGGCAGTGAGAGAAGGAACATAAAATGTTTGTTTTGCACTTCATTAGAGAACCTTGGCTAAAAAGCAGATTATCAAAGAGGAATTATGGAAAGTCCTGGAATATCCTTACCCCATCACGTGCTTTTCTTCCTGTTACATTCTGGCTGGTGCCATTCACAGCCCCAGCGGGCCTTCTATGATTTAATTTCTGGTCTGATGGGGTTGGAGGAAATGAACTCAGCAGTGCAGAGGTATGAAGGCATGTCATAGGCTCACCAAGACTCCACTGACAGTGGCAGGCAGATGCTTTTACACATCACTGGGAGAGACCATGAGGGCAAATCATTGTGGCTTTAATTAAGCTTTTCTTTGTTTAGCTTGCTCTAATTGCATCCAATTTGGCTTTCCTTTTCAGACAAATTTCATTTCCAAATTAGGGTAATATTAGTATGTTTGTTGCTCAATTAGTTTTCCCTGTGTAGCTCTCCGTGTATGCACGAAAATATATTTTAAAAAATGCAACAGAAAATATTTTTCCACCCTCACCTTTTCTCTCAGGCTGTAAACTTCAGTGATTCTCAGTTGTCTTTTCTACGTCAAAGGCAATCAGATTACACCTCCCTCTTCCCAGCAGCAATTAAGGCAGATCAAATGAAGCATACATGACTGTGCTTTAGAGTATTTCTGGAGAAAAGCAAAAAACAAAGTTCTTCATGTCAGTGTCTGGCACCTCTGTTCTCATGAAGAGGCATCAAGAGAATGGAGAGTGGCTGTAGCAGCCCGAGGCCAAAGTCCAAATCTGAATTTAAGAGGTATCTATGTCCTTTGGGACACAAGAAACATTTTTTCATAGAATCATGAAGTTTGGAAAAGATCCCTAAAATCATCTAGTTCAACCTTTCATCTACCACCAACACCCACTAAATCATGTCCCTAAGTACTACATCTGTCCTTCCCTTTAACACCTCTGGGGATGGTGACTCCATCGCATCCCTGGGCAGACAATTTCAATGCCTGACCACACTTTCAGAAACGAAATTCTTCCTAATATCTGACCTGATTGTCCCCTGGCACAACTTAAGGCCATTCCCTCTCATCCTAACACTGTTACCGGAGAGAACAGGCCCACCTCAATCTCACACCAATCTCCTTTCAGGGAGTTGCAAAGAGCGGTAAGCTCTCTGCTGAGCCTCCTCTTCACCGTACTGAATAATCCCAGTTCCTGCAGCTGCTCCCGATCAAACTTGTGCTCCAGAACACTCACAGCTTTGTTGCCCTTCTCTGGAGACACTCCAGGCTCCTCAGGACAAAAAATGTGTGTTGATAGTAAGTCTTAAGAGAGGCTTAATGAGACTCTCTTCTTGCAGTTAGTCCTTGCATGCCATTTAGCTTTCACTGTAGCAGGTGCAGATCTGCTCTCTTGTCAAATCCTAAAAATGTTACAGAGACATTTACCAGATCATGATGTTGTGTGGTGTTATTTCAGTATGTGTAATTTTCTTTAGCTGTGAAAAAATAGGGTGATTTAACTGACTCTCAGTTGTTTAAAACGAAGCAAACTGACTTAAAAATATTTTAGTCACATTGAGGCCTAGTGGTTTGAACACCAATTACTTACATATCCCCAGATCAAAACAGATCATATACTAAACACACTGACTGTGTTTGTTCTGCAAGAAAATCTAGAAGGCTGATCTTGGAATTTTGCACAATTTTAATCTGTACTTTTTTCTTCCTTTTTTCTTCCTTTTTTTTTTTTCTTTTTTTCTTCTTTCCTTTTCCTTTTTAATTAAAAAAATGTTGCCATGGAAGCACGTTAGCAAAGTCTTTTTCTCCCCTCATTTGTAGGGTCATTTACACTAACTCATTATGCACATATCCATACTCAACTAGGGTTGGAGAATGACACAGGCGTGGGTTAAATTTAAAAAAAAAAAGTTTCAGTGCCATTTTATAGAGAAACACTGCAAACAAATAAAGAAATGATGTTTTTTTGGCTGAGAATATATCTACTTACTAGACAATAAGGCTACCAGTTGCGAGAGCCTAACTGTCCTCTAATCACCAGCACTAACACAGGGCTTTTATTACTGCTGTTATTTAATTCTGTTTCTGTTCACTGGGATGCTCCAGGGCTCACAAATTGCAGGATGTCCTCAGAGTGAAGGAGTTTCCCTTGAGGAAGGGGATCCCACTTGAGCTGCATGCCCTCTGCCTATCAGTCCGTCTCTCCAGGACCACCCACCACAGTGAGATCTGTCCCACTGCTCACCCCTCCTGTGCTCCATCTGCCCTGCACAGACTGCTGACAGATGCAGCTCTCTCAGAGGGAGCATTCAAGAGTTGAGAGAGGGAGTGGAATTCCTCCCTCTTCCAAGAACTGTCCCAATGAAGTGCTCAGGAAGAGCTGTAGAACTGAGGACTGGGATTTTAAAGAAAGACTTGATCTAGAGGACAGAAGAGATGTGGTGGGTTATGAGCTGTTGCTGTGTTAGGAAAGCCAGAATGACCTTTACATGGAACATATCAGTGATGGGCTAGGGAATATTGCAGTCTTACAAAAATTGCAAATGAAATAAAATCGTTAATTTCTACAGCTAGCAGTTCGTGAATGTTAGGACTTCTGAATTTCTAATGACCAAAGGAAATACCCTGTTTCCCAACTACAGCCTTCACCGCCATTGATGAAAGATTAGATCTGAAGCCACATTTCTCAAACAGCTATTAATGAACTGGAACATATCACCAGTATTAAGTATGGTAACTTATAATTGTGTAGTCAACTGACTTCCGATAACAGGAACTTCAATAATAATTTTGAGTAACTTCCATGTAATTAGTATAAATATGCTCCCAAGATACATATATAATTCTTATAAGCACACACACATAAATCCAAAATTATTTTTCCACCATTCCCAGTGACATTTTTTGCATGACCTAAGGGACTGAGCAATATCTCACTAGTTGTTTAAAGAGATTAGTATCTAATAGAGACCATCTGGGAGCTACTAGCAAAAAAATTAATAGGAATACATTTTCTTTGAAAAAGGTAGTTCCCATGGCAAATTCGTAATTTCATGCATAGTAAAGCATTTTCTTTGATTGATTTGATCTGGACTGAAAGAATTTGTTGAAAAGTTTGTTTGTCTGGGGTTTTATTTTCCTTGTACCTGAAACATTTCCTCTCAATATTTTTGGTCATGCATCTCTCTTTTAAAGAGCTGTGGAGTTATGGGGCTGCAATATGTGCCCTCTTGTTTTCTCGAGTGACCAGGACTTTGCCCTGTTTCCTCCACTTCTGGCACACCTCAAGGACCTCCTGGAAGATATATGTAACATGGCATTGGAGTCATCTGCTGATTGCGTGCCACAGGAAAATTAATCAGGAAGCTCAGGAGGAAGGACTGAAGAGATAAAGCACCAGAACTCTAATTCCCATTCCTATGTAAAAAGTTAAGGAGAATGTGCTGCAGACTGTGAGTGCAGATCTCAAATCTAGTGACTCTATATTCTTTTTTTTTTGCTTCAAAAACAGTAGTTATAGATTTTGCCTGAATTTGCTGATATGTTGATATATCTGTAGAAAAGTATTACATCTGCTCTCGTGCTGAGACCCTTTAAAATCTGAACCTTCTGTTATGCAAGCCTGCCCATCCGCACTTCACCTCCTTTCTTTAGATTTTCTGTAGAAAATGTTGAAGTTTCCTTCCTTTTATGAAGCCTGAGGTCTGCCTTCTGCTACTTGCTAACCTTCACTTATTCCCAGATCTTGATTATGGTCAGCAGTTTAAAGGACACTTCAGACAATTCTGTCTTTTACTGCTACCTGCCATGGCAGAACCTCCTTGTTGCTAGCCAGCTGTCCAGCTCTTGTCCACCCCTATTTGGCCCGGATGGGGCCTGTGCCACAAAGTTATCCCTGACATCTCCAGGAGTCTCCTTGATAGCTTGTGTCCCAACAGATGTCCCTCAGAAGTGACATCCTGCTGAAGTCCCCCAGGAGAACCAAGATGAGTGGCCAGAGAATGTCTTGCATTCTTTGTCTTCTTTCCCCTACCAATATTATCAATCATTAACAGCCCCATGACATCACCTGTCTAATTCCCTCTTCTCTGGTCACAAGCTACTTGCTTGCCAGTATTTATTATATTCTCTATGTTTTTACTTCTGCCTCAGCCTGATACCACTAGAATACTTTCATAAGTGGCTGTTGTAAAGCAACACATGTCAATGTGTCTGGAAAAATAATTATTCTGCTTCTATGGCTTTTGTTGCAGACTGATGCTGTTTCCTTAAAAGCTTTTTAGGACTGCAGAATGCAGCCCATCCTAATAACTCATCACAGACAAAAAATTTCACACAGAAAAGTGTTCAGGTTTGGATGGAGTACTTCCCCTGATATACCAGCCATGCAGTTTTCCAGGACATAGGAAGCAAAAATTTAATTTGATCTTGATAGAGTATTTTGCATCGTACCAGGGCTCCAATCCACAGAGTTCATCCATTGTAACATGATTACAAAATATTTCTGATGGCAAGGAATGAGAATCACTGCAAATCCTTTCCAAGTAGTTATGCCCTCAGGCTGAATTTCACTTAGAAGAACTATCTATAATTATAAAAACAGAAACAAATGTAAGGGGAAAGATGAATCACAATTGTTAAAATTCTAATGTTTCTCACCCATCATTCAACACTGGCAAAGATATTGAGCTGACTAAAGTAAATCAAATTATTTTTATTACATAGTCTTGATTAAGATAGCTAATAACCCTCATTTACACTCTCATTTAAAATTATCATTTTACATTGCTTCTTTTGAAGTTCATTGTACAGCTAATGAAAGAGAAATCAGAGAGGTTGAATGCCAGTTCTTTTTGCCAAATAAGGGCAGTGCTACTGTTTTTGCTGGATAGCCTGCTTCACTCAGTGAAATCATACAAGTCAAATCTAAATAGGAGGAAAGGGAATGAACCAATTGTTACTCTTTGTAAATACCCACTAGGCATAGAAGAACTCAATGGGAAGCTACAAGTGTTTTTTCTACTGCTTATCCCTTGGTCCCAATTTCCTTTTAATAAAATATGGACATATCTTCATAGAAAATCCCGGCAACCTCATCCCACAGAGCCTTGTTTTTTCTTCATGCTGTAATGCTTGCCTTATTCCTTTTCTTGAAATTTGACATGCATTACTTCCCATTTCCATATTTAAGGAGGATAAAGAAATTCTGCACTGTGTTGGGCCCTATTTGGATAGATTATGAAGTGGAAACTCATAAAAACTGTTCTAGGGTTGTCAATGGCAGTCAAAGAGTCATAAAGATATTTCTATCAGAAAAGGCCATTGGAGGTCATAAAGCAAAAGTTCCTACTCACAGGTAGGGCAACAGGAGCAAACTCTTGCCCACAGTTGGAACTTCTTCTGCTTCCTTGAGCAGTCTTCCTGTATCAGTCCATGCCTGTCCAAATGGTGAATGGCGACAGGACAAGGGGAAGTGTCCGGAAACTGCAGCATAGGAAGTTCCGCACAAATGTGCGCAAGAACTTCTTTACAGTGAGGTGACGGAGCACTGGAACAGGCTGCCCAGGGAGGTGGTGGAGTCTCCTTCTCTGGAGATGTTCAAGACCTGCCTGGACGCCTACCTGTGCGACCTGCGGTAGGGAACCTGCTTTGGCAGGGGGGTTGGACACAATGATCTCTGGAGGTCCCTTCCAACCCCTACAGTTCTTGATTCTGTGATTCTGTGAAATGTGCAGTCTCTGCTTTGTTGCAGCAACCCCTGTGTCCCTGTGCCCTGATGGTGTGCCACTCAATGGACAGCCCTGACCCCTCATCCCTTTCCTTATCCATATAGCAGCTGCTGATTGTCCCTAGTGCCCAAGCTCTGCCTCTGGCCTCACATCACTTGATTTCTCAGACTCTTACCTTGGCACTCTTAGCTTGGTCCCTGGCACTGCAGCCTTGTATGGGACTGCTCCACCTGCCTGCTGTCCAGTGGACTGGAGGGGCCCCAAGCTAGCCATTAGACTGCAGAAGAGACTGGAGATGTGTTGGGAGTAGGCAGGGACTCCCTCTGCACGTCCCACTGCATTTGTGGTCCACAGCCCTGCTGATGTGTTCTAGGCCATTCTTGCTGAACAGGCTCAATCAAACGGCTCGACCCCACCCTGTTCCAAAGCTTAACCAGCACCACTGCCAGGTCCTGCTTCTGACTGAGGACAAGAAGCATCAGTGCCCTTGGCGATACAGTAGATTTCAATCCATTTTCTCCCCCTCGTTTTGGTTAGAAACAGATTAACTGGTAAAAGAAGCAGTCACTTGGAAATTGGAAAATCACAGAATAAGTATGTTTCTACTTTTCCTTTCTAATGGGTTTATGCCATGCATTTTGTTCACCTGCTGCCAGACCACAACACTGGAAGAGTCAACCTGAAATCAAGAAAAAAGTAAGAAAAAACCTTCTTCTGCCACCCACTCTCAAACTAAATAAACAAAAACAAACAAACAAAACAACCACAACCAAACAAAAAGCAGTCAGTCCATTTCTTTAACTTCATAAAACCAATGGCTTTCATCAAGTTGCAAGTAGGGCTTGGAGCATTAGCAGATCAATAATAGAAGACATTTTAGTGAAGATTTGGATAGATATATAATAGCCTTTAAAAGTAATGAGCCATTAATTCTGTTAGAGTAGGAAGGTCAAAAGGGAGACACAAACCACTTGTCATGTCAACTTACTCTATGAATGACAAGAATATGAAGAGTACAGCCAAGGAACTAATTTGGGGCAAATAAATTCATTTGCTGGCTCAGGCCATTCTCCCACAAATTCAAAGTCAGATTCCTAAGAAATTCTTCTGTGACACCTCACCACACACCTCATCTCACCAGAATTACACTCACTCTGTGGTGCCTGTACATTGAATGATGGTGGGGTTTGGCGTGTGTGGGTTATGCTACTTGCTTCCTGTGAAAATCCAGATTGTCTGCATTTTTGTATCACTTTTCATATGCAGTCCTCAGTAAAAGTTGTGCAGTCATGGCAGTGAATGCTCCCTTTAAAGCTAATTGTGCTGAGACCCAGAACTAGACTTTATCTTTCAGGTCTATTTATCATATAAGAACAGGAAGGACAAGACCAATGACCGCTCAACTTCCTGTTCATGTAGCTGATAAGCTACAAGCTATGTCTTTATTCTTGTAATGTTTTATGATACAATGATAGTGATAAAGGAAGTTCAAAATATTTTTTTTTCTGCAGCTATCATAACATTTTCTTGCAAAAGGTTTTATGAAGATTAATTTAGCATCTCTGTGGCTACATGGCTGGTAAAATGCCCATGAAAACAGCCTCCCCACTGTGATTCTAATTATTCAGTGCTTTGCAGCTTTGCATTTCTTGTCCTTTCAGTAGTATTACTTGTTGAGAAAGATTGGCCATTCAGCTAAATTGTGCCTGAGGCAAAATTCTCTGCAGTGTGTTTAGAAGATGACAATGAGAACACTAAAAAATGAAAATATAAAAATTAGTTTCAGGGTGTTAGATCAGGTTCATCTTGATTTCATTATGGCAGTAGTGTATGTTGGAAAAACACAGAGTGAAAGGGTAAGGGAGAGAGAATGACAAATTATAAGGGCTGCCCTGAAAGTAATGAGTCCTGATTTAGAATGTTGGCACACAACACCAGAGGCAGATGTTGGTGATGTGGCAGCAGAGGCTGAATCTCCCCATCAGTTCCATTACATTTTGTTGACGTGAGACAAACAGCAGTAGAGGGCAGTCTGAAAGAATGGTGTCTGACACATAATACGTATGAAACAATTCATTCACATTGGAAAAAATGGCACCTATGACATTCACTGATACTTGCTGAATATTTATGGACACCAAACATGGTGGGGTGAATGCGAGCACAGTGAGGTGATGTGTGTTGCATTTCAGCATGGTGACAGTGACATTAAAAAAAAAAGCCATGTTCCGGATGGCCATGCAAATTGGCTGATTACTATCAGGTAACTGTGTGTAGAACTGAAATGCATTGGAAATGATGGTCACAGTGTTGGAATATCACAAAGTTGGAGCCAGGTGGGTCCCATGAATGCTCACATGGAAACAGAAAGAATGCTGCATGCAAGTTTGTCAGGACGTACTGAAGCAATGTAAGGCTGAAGGTGACAGTTTCCTGTATCACATTTTACTGGTGATGAGACGTGGTGTCATCTATGCAAGCTGGAGTCCGTGGAATGATAATGTGAATCCCTTCATTGGAGACAAAGTTAAAGACACAGTTGTCAGCAGGCAAAATGATGTGTACTGTCTTGTGGTATAGGAAATGAATGAACCTCCAGGATTTCCTGGAACTTGGATAAACCATTGCCTCAGAATGCTGCATAATGATAGTAATAACTAATAGACAGGAATATTTTTATCATGTTAGTGACTAATTACTACAACATAATTTTGTATATTGAAATGATTCATCCAAAATGTTCTGTAAGTAGAAAGCATTACAAAGCTGTGACAGAGTCTTATTAAAAATAAATTGACAAATGGCTCAGTGTTATTTGAAAATTTACCATTATTTATCTGCTATACATTAAGAGACTCTTGATCAAGCAAGTACCAACATTTTATTCAATTTACCTCGCTTCTTGGGAAATGCCTACCAAAAGTGGAGTAATTTTAAAAACAATTCTTTAATATTCTTAAATATTTTTAATATACTAAGATTGTAATATTCTGAATGTCCTGGCTCTGCTCAGACACGTTGAAAACTAACATTATTTTGATTGTTATCTTTGATGTTATTGGCTACTATAAACAAAGAGGATCTAGTAGGAATCTTTCACAAAATTCAGTTTATACACAATTTCAGTTTTTTATCAGTCTGCCTGTTTCAGCTGAAGCACACCACACATTTGAACTTCTGATGAAGCCAGAAGCTAGCTCTCATGGATTGGTGCTCAAATGTAAGAGCTGGCAACCTGAATCTCCAAGAGAGACCTGTGAAGCAGTCTGCCATAAACTGCAGATCTGTAAGCAGACAGGCTCAAATGTAGGCCATGCACTGGAGGAATCCCATTACCTGGAGGCTGTGGGGCTGCGATGAGCATTGTTCCATATAGGCAGGGACAGTATTTGGGGAACACTTTTTTGTCTATGCCACATGGTCTCTGTAAAGATTTGACTTTTTTTTTTATTTTTATCCAAAATCTATTGACAATAAAATTCACAGGTAAATATCCTAGTGACTAGAAGTGCCAGCTGCACAAAATACATGATCTCCTAATGACATGAGTCAAAATATTTTGCTTTATTTATATTATAACCAGTGTATGCAACTGAGAAGTTGAGGAGATCCAAAAATCCAAACATCTCTGAGGTTCTGACAGCTCATACTTTGTAAAGAATGCTACTGTATTTATTTATTTAAATCATTTTAACCACCTCCCATGAACAGGATTATAGGATAACATGCGTAGATTTTATGGGGGAGCATGGAGAAAAAAAGTGAACTCCCTGGGATGTTGTAACATTTCTATTTATTGATGCTTTTAACTGTGTGAAGTCAACATCTCAGTTTAACTGAGACACACAAAGAAAACTACATTTCATTTATTTTTAGTTGTTGTAAATGCATGTTCCAAAATGAGCAATACCACCAAGAGAAGGAAGAATTTGTAGTGTTTTACCTTACAAGATCTTCTCCTCTGCTCTGAAAAATCTGTGTAAAACTTTGTAGACAAGAGAATTAGTTGCTTGCACAAGTGCATACATCAGGGGTTAGAAAACTTCAACTTTGATTTCCAGCAATGGCACAAATCCTTGATAACATATCTTAATCACTATACACTGAAAAATCATAAACTGCCATCATAAAACTATTTTTCAGCAGTGAAGATGAAGTTTGAACATGGCAATTTGTATTTTCCGCCTTTCCAGATGAGGAAGAAGTTTTCTGCGGTATAACTTTGAATAATGCAGGTGGAGTGGAATCATATATCATGTTCATTTCACTTAGAGTGATTTATAACTTGAGCTGAAAATTAGATAAAAATGTTCCATATTTAGCACATACTGGTATTACTTTTACCTCTTGCACAAACCAATTTTTACTACACGCAGGCTGAATTAATGTTGATTTTCCACTTTATTGACCTCTCAAAGCAGCCATCATGTTACTAATCAGAGGGATTTTTTATTTTTTCAGATGTGACTGAAGGTGTGTCCATGACAAGTTACTATAGTTCAAGAGAAGTGGCCTGTTGGCTCATTTCCATAATTAATATTTTAATGTTGTCTTTATAATAACATTGAACTAATATCTTGCATAAATACTGAGGGAATCTTAATAATTTATCATTAAGCTGTATTTATCTTCTGTTCCTGGGCATCATTTTGGTGATTATACCATTCAAGCTGGAGATCTGAACAGCATTAGTAATAGCAGTGACACCAGTTACAGACTTAGAAAATGTACATCTGCTAATATTTGATTATTTGTGTCTTCAAGAGGATCCTTGAAAGGCATGAGTTTGCAATCACCAGCTTTTCCTTGTGACTAAGGAGTTACTGCAAATCAAACAGGGAAAAGAATAGAAGAGGAAAAAAAAAAAAAAGTAAACCCAAAAAAGCCAAAATAGTCATTGTAATTAAGGTTCTGTTAAACCAGGAATAAATGCTCGGGCATAAGGGTTGGAGTAGGTTGGACGCTGTGGCAGTTTTTTTGTAATATCATACATTTTAGTGGCTTGTTTGTTTCTTTTGTGTACAAGCTGCAAAGATTTCCGTTAAAAAACAAAAAACAACATCTGATATTGACAGTGTTGATCAGAAAAGGTGTGGTAAGTCATCTCAGGAGTAAGCTAGTAGTATGTTTCCTTCTTATATTATAACAAGTTTCTATATTTACTGAAATTGCTTATTGTAGGAATTATTTTTTTCATTTAATGTTAATTGAAAGATTGTAGACAGAGGAAAGAGCATAAAATTTGGAACCACCAGTTAGATTTTCTTTGTCAGGATGGCATTTCCACCTACCTGAGACCTACAACAAGAAAAGTAACATCAACATAGTTAACTAAAAGGTCTCTTCCAGGAAGTAGGAGCCCTGTTGTTTGAGTGAGACTCTGTTAATCCCTAGAGATTGCTACGGAGGTATCAAAATTCAGAATTTTTTTGGAAGCATTCTGAGTACAAACTTTGTGTCTTGTAGATTCTTAATAGGGAAACATCTCAGCATTAATTAGTACATGGTTGAATTTTTCTGGCTTCAGGGATGCATGCTTACTTGTTTATCCTTCACCTAATGTCTTTGCAACAGATTTCTCCAATACTGTAATCAGCTTTGGACTGAGAGATTCTTGTGCTGCTGCTTCCACTTCAAGTATTTCACCTAGTCCCATTTTTCTCCAGCAAACCCTGAGAAGCAACCAACAACCATCCTCACAACTAGAAGTGGACATTAGACATGTCAGTACATCTAAAAGTGAGTACATCCCAGGCTTGCTAAAGCATTATATCAGTGATGAAGCTCACTCAGGATAAACACTTTCTCATTTGGTTAATTTTATTTTTGTTGCAATGATGTATATATAATAATAATAATGTAGATATTGTTTTTTTCATTTGTTTTTTTTCATTGGTTTTATTATGGTTATTCCAAATAACCATAATAAAATAATGTAGATAATGGTCCTTTCCTCTGTAATTGTAAAAGTCATAACACTTCACAAATCCCTTGTCTTATGTTAAGTCTGCTTCAGTATTTTTTTCATCTCTTTCCCCTTGTTCAGTGATTAAATCAGCTCTCTGCGTTAATGGTGATTTGAATTACCACTGTTAATTGTATGCTTTGGTTTCTCTTAAGAAGTTTCAATCTCATTTAAGATGCAACATGTTTACGTTCCTCAACATTTCTTTATGTTTAAATCAAAGGCAACTTAAAATTGAATCTAACAAAATTAAGGCCTGCAGTAAAATAGTGGATTTTTAGGAATAAGGGGATGATAATGTGCAAAACCAAGATGAAGTCAAACAAAAAGAATATTTTTAGTGAGCAGCTGGAAGAGTAAATCAAATCAAAAAGAGTGAAAGAGTAAGAGAAAGAAATAAAATATTTAATTTGGTAAATTCAAAAGAATTCTGTATTATTTTGGACAGCTAATTTTTCTTTAACAGTTTCTTGAATTTTAAAAATACTTTAAAGTTATTTTTTTTCTTAAATTGGGCAAAAGCAATACTATATATTCAAAATGATTTTTTTTTCCTGTCACTTACTTTGTAGATCAATACACAAAATTTCACTCATAGTCATACATTCTTTTTTGACACTTGAGATTATTTATATTTCATCAAACAAAGTTCATTCATCTACAGATGCACCAAAGATCTTTCTGGGAAGAAAAAATATTTTTTATCTTATATATTTTATACTGTAGATATGGAATACTTTGAAATGTAGAACACTGTTTTTACTATAAGAAAAGTTTAACTGCACCTGAACAAAGAACTGACTGTAAAGTTAAAAATTAACAAAATTGTGCATTTATGTTAAATTATGGTTGCATCTTTTAAACGTCAGAGCAATCACAACTTGTCATAACAAACATTAATAAAAATATAAATGTTGGTAGGCAAAGCTCTATTCTCATTTACTGTAGCAAAGAACTTTAAAACTTTGGAAGCTCAAGGCATCACCCAAACAGTGATTGCAGTGAGTTGTTGATGAAAATGCACCAGGAATCCCAGGAATATACTTGACTTCTTAGCACATCTATTACTGGAAATAGCACATCTATTTACTGGAAAGGTGAGTTGATCACACAGCCACAGCACCAGCATTTTGCAGCCCTCATTGACCTAAAAACCTATTTTTCCGTGAGCTATCTCTTTCCAGATCATGAGGTTCATAGCTCAAGCTTTAAGGGCACTCAGCCACTCAAGATAGTAGAGGCAATCAAATGAACCAACAAAGCTAGAGAAAAAACCTACGCTATTTCTAGAGAAGACATGAACAGCATATGCACATTTCTGAAAAAAAAAAAAGAAAAAGCTAGTGAGCTAGTGTCTATCCAAGTACTTACAAGTATTTGTCTATTTGATTATTTGCAATTATATCTGAGTATTTGATGAACTCATCCGGGTATTTCTGCAGTCTGAAAGTGTTTTGGTTAACATAGCAGGCAGTTGGATAAATACAGTTTGCTTACATCTGAGCATTGTGTACATTTGCCAAGAGCTCTGATCTCCCGTGTACAGCCAGAGGAGTTTGGTGCTGTGTGTGTACCTTCTTTCCTCCGGAGCATCAAAGTGCCCACCATGCAGCCCAACCCCACTGGGCTGAGGGTGTTCCAACGTGGAACATGGACAGGGCTCTTTGGCCCTGGCTCCTCGGAGCTGCCAGTACTTGATGCCAGACAGTGTAAGAAGAGTTGTTGGGTGATGACCAGTACCATCTCTGCATCTGTGCTGTCAGCTGGGTCAGGGCTCATCCACATGGATATAGGATCTAGACTTTGACCTCTAGCTCTAGGAAAACCAACTCACACAGGCCAGAAACCACACCTGTGGTCAAATCACTTTTAATCTAAAGCACTTAGGTAGCCTTTAAATTGTCATAAGGACATGTGGAGAGAATATTTTCTCTGATTTTTTTCCAAAACAGCTGACAGGGTAAGTATATTTTTCATGATCTTTAATTGAGGGACTGAACAACTTTACAGAACTAGAGCAGGAAATAAATAAAGAAAATCAGTTAACAAACGCTACATTTGCAGGATGAACTCATAAGCCTTTACAATGCACACAAGGTTTAATTGTCTGAGTCCAATAGTAGCAACCTGAGTAACTTCAAATTCCCAACAGTGAAATCTTCCCATCCAGAACAGAAAAGCTAAGCAGATCAGAAACATATTTGGAGGGGTAC
>NW_024965689.1:0-367 GCF_019238085.1 Lagopus leucura
CCTACGTGTCCCCATGTCCCTTTATCTGTGTCCCTCTGTCCCTGTATCCCTCTGTCCCCGTGCGCCTGTACCCCAGCCACCCCCTCCATCACTGCCACCACTGCCACCATCACTGCCACCACTGCCACCACTGCCATCACTGCCACCACTGCCATCACTGCCATCACTGCCACCACTGCCATCACTGCCACCATCACTGCCACCACTGCCACCATCACTGCCACCACTGCCATCACTGCCACCACTGCCACCACTGCCATCACTGCCACCACTGCCACCATCACTGCCACCACTGCCACCACTGCCACCACTGCCATCACTGCCACCACTGCCACCACCACTGCCACCACTGCCATCACTGCCACCA
>NW_024965689.1:467-2419 GCF_019238085.1 Lagopus leucura
TGCCACCACTGCCACCACCACTGCCACCACTGCCATCACTGCCACCATCACTGCCACCATCACTGCCACCACTGCCACCACTGCCATCATCACTGCCACCACTGCCACCACTGCCACCATCACTGCCACCACTGCCACCACTGCCATCACTGCCACCACTGCCACCACTGCCACCATCACTGCCATCACTGCCACCATCACTGCCACCACCACTGCCATCACTGCCACCACTGCTTGGGGACGTCAGTGGGGACATCAGATGGGGCCATGGCTCGGAGATATCGCTTGGGGACATCAACAGGGGACATAGGTGGCATCAGTGGGGACATTGGGGACATCAGATGGGATCATTGCGTGGAGACACCAATTGGGGACATCAGTGGGGACATTGGTGACATGCCATGGGGTCATGGCTTGGGGACATCAATGGGGACATCAGATGGGGGCATTGCTGGTGACGTTGCTTGGGGGTGTCAGTGGGGACATTGGGGACATCCCATGGGGACATCGGGGACATCAGGTGGGGTCGTGGCTTGGTGACGTTGCTTGGGGACATCAAGTGAGGACACTGGGGACATCAGATGGGGACATCAGGTGGGGACAACCTGGTGACATCTCTTGGGGACATCACTGGGGGCATTGGGGACATCAGATGGGGACATTAGGTGACATCTCTTGGGGACATCACTGGGGGTATCAGATGGGGACATCACCTGGTGACATCGCTTGGGGACATCAGTGGGGACATTGGGGACATCAGGTGGGTTCATGGCTTGGTGCCGTTGCTTGGGGACATCAAGTGAAGACACTGGGGACATCAGAAGGGGACATCGCTTGGTGACATCACTTGGGGACATCAATGGGGATGATGGGGACATCAGGTGGGGGCGACTTGGTGACATTGCTTGGGGACATCAATGGGGACATTGGGGGCATCAGATGGGGACATGAGGTGACATCTCTTGGGGACATCACTGGGGACATCAGATGGGGACATTGGGGACATCAGATGAGGACATCGCTTGGGGACATCAATGGGGACATTGGGGACATCAGATGGGGACCTCACCTGGTGACATCGCTTGGGGACACTGGGGACATCAGATGGGGACGTCACTTGGGGACACTGGGGACACTGGGGACATCAGAAGGGGACATGAGGTGACATCTCTTGGAGACATCGCTTGGGGGCATCAATGGGGATGATGGGGACATGAGGTGGGGGCGACTTGGGGACATCACTGAGGGCATCAGATGGGGACATTGGGGGCATCAGATGGGGACATCGCTTGGGGACATCAATGGGGACATTGGGGACATCAGATGGGGACATCAGATGGGGATATTGCTTGGTGACATCAGGTGGGGACATCAGATGGGGACACTGGGGGCATCAGATGGGGACATCAGTGGTGACATCACTGGGGACATCAGTGGTGACGCCCCTTGCTGCCATCGCAGCTGCAGCGGCGTTTTGCAGCTGCATTTGCACTCGGCGCTGCACTGCTGCTCCTTTTGCAGAGCCGCATCCCGAGGGTTCGACCGCAGCTGCATTTCTGCAGCAGATCACAGTTGATGGTTGCAGCTGCAGCTCCGCTCGCTGCGGTTGCACTTTGCGGTTGCAGCCGACGTCCGAGTTGCAGCCGCAGCTTTGATCCTTGCATGCGGGCGCAGCCGTTCGTTGCAGCCCCGATTGCAATGGCGGTTTGCTCCCCCCACCGTCTGCTCTCCCTGCAGGATGCGCTGCTGGCGTTGGGGGCTGCCATCGATGCAGCTCACCTGCAGGATGTGCTGCGTGCTGCGCTGCTGGCCCTGCTGCCCCGGGCGGTACGTGGGGCTCTGCTGCCTGCAGAGCTGGGTGTGCGTGCAATGTGCATTGGCAGTTGGGCTTGGGGGTGCATGCACATGGGTTTGCTGTTCTGCATGGGTGTGGATGCACATGGGTTTGCGGT
>NW_024965690.1:0-633 GCF_019238085.1 Lagopus leucura
CACACACCTTGTGCCCCACAGATCTATGGGGCAGCCCCATAGCGCTGCATCCCCCCCACACACACACACACCTTGTGCCCCACAGATCTATGGGGCAGCCCCATAGCGCTGCATCCCCCCCACACACACACACACCTTGTGCCCCACAGATCTATGGGGCAGCCCCATAGCGCTGCATCCCCCCCACACACACACACACCTTGTGCCCCACAGATCTATGGGGCAGCCCCATAGCAGCGCACCGTGGGGCCGCGCCGTGGCTCTGGGCTCACTCGGCCTTGCTGTGGGGCTGCCCCACGGCGCGCCCATAGTACAGGATCTGCCCCATAAGTAACGCGTTGCAGGCGGCCGACGCCACGTAGGTGAGGATCAGCAGCGCATCGCCGGTGTCCTGGGGGGCAGAGGGGGGAGGTGGGGCGCTATGGGGCGCTATGGGGCACTATGGGGTGCTGTGGGGTACTATGGGGTACTATGAGGTGCTATGGGGTGCTGTGGGGCGCTATGGGGTGCTATGGGGTGCTGTGGGGCACTATGGGGCGCTGTGGGGTGCTGTGGGGAGCTATGGGGTGCTATGGGGTACTATGGGGTACTATGAGGTGCTATGGGGTGCTGTGGGGCACTATGGGGCGCTAT
>NW_024965690.1:733-1750 GCF_019238085.1 Lagopus leucura
TGGGGCACTGTGGGGTACTATGGGGTGCTATGGGGTGCTGTGGGGTGCTGTGGGGAGCTATGGGGTGCTATGGGGTACTATGGGGTACTATGAGGTGCTATGGGGTGCTGTGGGGCACTATGGGGCGCTATGGGGCGCTACGGGGTGCTATGGGGCGCTATAGGGTACAATGGGGCGCTGTGGGGTACTATGGGGTGCTATGGGGTACTATGGGGCGCTATGGGGTACAATGGGGCGCTATGGGGTACTATGGGGCGCTATGGGGTGCTATGGGGTGCTATGGGGTGCTATGGGGCGCTATAGGGTACAATGGGGTGCTATGGGGTACTATGGGGTGCTATGGGTCTCTATGGGTCCCCATGGGGCCTCCCTATGGGGTTTTTATGTGTCCCTATGGGTTCCTATGGGTCCCTATGGATTCCTATTGACCCCTATGGATCCCTATGTTCCCTATGGATCCCCACTGATCCCCATGGGTTCTGTGGGTCCCCATTGATCCCCATTGATCCCTATTGATCCCCATTGATCCCCACTGATCCCCACTGATCCCCATTGATCCCTATTGATCCCCATTGATCCCTATTGATCCCCATGGATCCCCATTGATCCCCACTGATCCCCATGGATCCCCATTGATCTCCACTGATCCCCACTGATCCCCATTGATCCCCACTGATCCCCATTGATCCCCATTGATCCCTATTGATCCCCACTGATCCCCACTGATCCCCATTGATCCCCATTGATCCCCACTGATCCCCACTGATCCCCACTGATCCCCATTGATCCCCACTGATCCCCACTGATCCCCACTGATCCCCATTGATCCCCATTGATCCCCACTGATCCCCATTGATCCCCATGGGTTCTGTGGGTCCCTATTGATCCCTATTGATCCCCACCGATCCCCATTGATCCCCATTGATCCCCACTGATCCCCATGGGTTCTGTGGCTCCCTATTGATCCCCATTGATCCCCATGGGTTCTGTGGGTCCCTATTGATCCCTATTGATCCC
>NW_024965691.1:0-11385 GCF_019238085.1 Lagopus leucura
AGGGAGGGAGGGAGGGAGGGAGGGAGGGAGGGAGGCAGTTATTTTAAAGAATCAGACACTACATATTTAGTGCTGGATGTACGCTTTTGTATCATTGCTATGCACTAAAGATTAAATAATATTTGGGAACTTTGTCACAGCTGAACCTAGAAATGAAGTAGGAATGAAAAGACTTACTTTCCATTCACAGGAAGAAAAAAAAATGTTTTGAGACTAAGCTATCAAATGGAAAATCATCAATTCAAGTACTTCTAATGAGTGGAATAGAATTAAGCTTCTGCCTAGGAATTGTGAACTGAAACAAAACAAAGAAAAAATCTTGTTTTAAAGTTTGGGGTATAATACCATCTTTGGAGGTAGGTAAGATATTGGCCTCTTGACTCCAGTCATTACAGAGAAGGGGGTGAAAGCAACACAACTACTCACTGAGAGCAGGAAATATGATGGCCCTCCTACAGAGAAAGAAAGACTGAGAGGATTGTGTGATCAGACAGTCCCTTGGAATCTGCCTTTAGGACAATCTGGACAAAACTGAAAAAGATTTAAAAAAAAAAAAAAAAGGGAGAAAAAGTCTTTTTTGGTCTTGATGAACATTTAAGCGGTTGTACATGTTTCATGGAATTAGTTAGCAGTACTGGGAACAAGTGCTTCTGCTTTAGTAATAGGTCATAGCTGGCTTCAGTTATGTATTGAGACCTTCAAGTCTGACATCACTGAGCACTTGTTCAGATACCGTCTATTCTGCTCTTTTGAGGCCCCATCTGGAGTACTGTGTCCAGGACTGGAGCCCCCAGTACAATAAAGACAGGAGCTGTTGGAGAGCTCTAAACCTCCAAAGACTGTACTAAAATTATCGCAAAAGAAAATACCAGATTGAAGTTAGAGAACTCTGGCAACAGAACAAATTGCTATGTTAAATAATATTTAGTTATCTCTCCATTTTCTTAATGTATTAAACACTGCACAGTTTCAGAATTGTAGGGGTTGGAAGGGACCTCTAGAGATCATCAAGTCCAACCCTGCTGCCAAAGCAGGATCTCTACAGAAGTTGCACAGGTAAACAACACTCCTGAGCACTCTCATCCTCTCTTCTACAGAGCAAGCAGCTCTGGAGGAAGGGGCTTTCAAATGTTCCCAAAGCGATGTCGATTGTCACACTGTTAGCACCCATTAGTTGCCTCCTCAACAAATCACTCAGAGTCTTATCACAAGAAATACCTCAGGAAGCAAGCTTTGAGCCAAAAAACAAAGGATTCTCACACATTCATAACTTCCAAGATGCATATTTTTTGATTTTTTTATATAGAATATATAAACTGGTGTGAATTCCTCACATTTCACTAATATGTGTTTCTCCATTGCCTTGTAATTAATTATTTCTTTTTCTGCAACATATGTAACCCCTAACAGAGTTGGAGAACCCAGGTGAGCAAGGCACTGTTCAAATGTCTAATGAGATACTATCCCAGACCTGAGCAGTTTATCATCAAAATAGAAGAAGGCTTGTGCCACTTTCCAGAGCAGTAAAATGTGGAGATCATCCTCTATAATTTCTTAAGTCTTTAAGTCCCTGAGAAAACATGGAGAGACCTAGATGCATCATTCTCTCTCCCTCTCTTTCTTTCTCTTTCTCTTTCTCTCTCTCTTTCTTTGTCTGTCTTCATTAATTTCCATCCAAATGCATATCCCAGACTCTTCTGCTCTTCTGCAGTGACAGAAAACTGAAGAAAATTGATGTGACCAGTTCTAATGTGACATTCGAAAAGTATGTTTTTGATTTTTAATTAACCTTGCACAAAAAGGAAATCAGAAATTCACCCCTTTGTTCTTGGCTATGTATGCTATCCAGGCAAGTGCTGGTAGGAATGAACTAGCAACCCTAGGAGGGGCTGGGCTGAGAAGGGAAAAATTGGCACCTCGTTCAAGCACTCCACTGTTATTTGCACAAAATGAGACAAGACTACCCTGCAGTAATTACTCTCTGAAGGGGGAAACAGGTAGGAGAGAGAGTGCTCTTGTCATTTGTTTGACTTAATTGTATGCTTTTATGAGCTGTCTGGCTGGAAGGATTAAAGTTACTGTTAATAACACTTCCTTTCAAAAGAATTTGATTTGAGATTTCCCAGCAGGGCTGCCTACCAAGCAGCAGGACCCTTTTCTTCCTTCCAACCCTCAGTTTCTTCAGTATTTTCCCCTCCTCCTTCTCCCTCTTCCTCACTCCATGAACACAAGCATTGTTCTCTTTGATTACGAGAAGTCAGTCTGAATAATGTAGCATAAAACCAATTCATATATAAGATTAAATAAATAAATAAATAAATAAATAAATAAATAAATAAGACTAAGAAAAGGTGTGAGTAAGAACAGCCTTTCCAAAGACACTGAGCATAAGAAAAAAATCATCATTTATTCTTCCTCCTGCTACCTTAGATCAAGTGTTGTTGTTATAGGAAAAATTATCATTAGACACTTATGGAGCAAGCCACAAATTTGGTTAAGAATACTTGTATAAAACATTGTTACTTTTTGAAACAGGAAAAAAAAGTTATTCAGTGTAAATATATTGGAAATCTATGAAAGAGGTTGGGGAATGATTTCTTGATGTCATGGGAAACTATGTCAAAGATGAATGTCTTCAGAGACATTTGGTAGGCCATAAATTAACACACTGTAATTGATCTTATGTCATCCAGCAATTATAAAACAATGTTCTTTATTGTTGAATGACATAAGATATAAGACAAAGGAGTAAATTGTAGTTTTTTTGTTTGTTTGTTTTTGATTCGTCAAGAATCTTCTGTCTATGTATAATCTGAGTTAATATGGTAATAATGAGCCATATTTACTGAATCATAGACTGATGGACAAAGATAAGCCAGTTAAAAGTATGTTCCATCATGTAATGTGCAATTTTAAGCTATTATTTAAAAGTTATTGTAGGAAATACTATACACTTGCACAATAAAACCCTGAAAGCCTAAGTTGTAAGTTTAAAGCTTTCTTATTACTATTATTTCATTTACATTTTTAAAAAGCATAGTACAAAATTTCGTTTTACTTGTGTTCTTTTTGGCTTAGGACAAGCAGGGAAAAATAAAAACATTACACAAGAAAATGTTTCTTAGATTCACTCACTGAGGGAAATCCTCTAAAATCCTTAAACTTTATTTGCTTGATAATTTATTGTTGATTTTTACATTTACATTTACAAAAGCTATCCATTATTTATTTACTTTCTATAAATTATTATTATTATTTAAATACTTCTATTATGCTAACAAAATTAGATTTGTTTGATTTTTGTCCTATCTTGTAAGGATGCCTAAGAATACTAATGTTTTATTACTGTATCTTGTGTCAAACTCCTGCCACACAAACAGTTCACATCTAACACTTCAGTGCATTACAGGTCAATTGCTTTTCTGCATTAAAAGATAAATTATGCCTTTCTATATATGCATGTAAGCCATAACATATTTAGTTCACTCTCACATTCAAAGTCCAAACCACTTTTCTGTCTGTAGCAGTAATTAACAACACTGTTATTTATTTGACAGTATCAAAGCCTGAGGTGATTATTAGCTGTGCACCATGATGATCACAATCAAGAATAACCTATGAATACTTAACACATACTTGAACATAATCAACACCATCCAATACCTAAGGTTTAGGACACCAACATCATCTGTCAAAAAAGTTTGTGCCTCATCCAGAACACTGTCTTGAAATTGTTTCTTCTGCATCCGAAGTGAAAACTCTATTCAGATGACTTAAAACGAAACAAAACAATACAAACTCCATTGGCAATAGATTAATTATCTTTTATGTTTTGTATATATTAACTGATCAAAGAGTTAAAACATAAAATTGACTTAGAATGTCTCAAGTGAATGATTTTAACATTGCTTAATTTTCAGTGGCCTTATTTGTTTACCTACATGAAAAAAGATTTTAAGGATAAAATGCTGTCAGATTATTTGCACATATTTGTATTATTATATTGTATCTTCAAAAATTGAAAATGTACTTTCTTTATAGGTCCAGTCAAATACATTTTTTACTTAGAAAAATGTACTTTTTTTTTTTTTTTTTTTTTTTTTTTTTTTTTTTTTTTTTTTTTTTTCTGATGTTTTCTCCATTTAATGTGTGGGAATTTTTTCAAAGGCTCTAGAAGAAATACAGGAGTTTTTAGATGTAATTTCTTTGTGTTTTACTACAAATACTCTCTTTGAGGCAACTGTGAGAAGTGGAATGGAGCTCTCTTTATACTGTAACACTGAAGGGGTCACATCATTGAATGTTTTAATCTAAGATAGCTAACTGAAACTCGGACCTAATCTTTTCTACAGAGAGAGTGAAGTTAGAAACTGAGAAAACCTCTGCCCAGGTATATTTTGCTTTTCAAGAGGACTTCATTAAATAAATGCTCCCTTTGCATCTGAATTAACAGCTAGGTTTGAAACATGACTGAACAATACAGACTTCTGCAGGAAATGAATAAATAATAAACAGTTATATAATTGTTGGTGATGATTACTTTCCTTATCTAGGTAAATAGCTATTATTTATTTATTTATTCATTAACTTGCTTGTTTGCTTGTTTGTTTATACTAAACAGAGACAACAGCAACTAATTAAATATTTGCTTTTGAATATATCCCTTGGGTTTTGTCCACAGTTTCTACAGTACGTAGTGCTTCGATGCGCTGTGTACAAAAAATAATTAATAGATTGAAAAGTATTCTGCAATACCTGTGCATTTTCCAAGCAGAAATATCCAAGAGATTACAACTCACGTGTAGATTTTCAGAAAAGAGAATACATCACATGTATGATCTTTATGGCTACAACTTATAACGATTTGTAAGACATGACGAAATATGAGTTTGTTTTATCAAAACAATGATTAACAACTGGCTGTACAGTCTACTTAGAAAAGCTGAGAATTGAAATAAAATGAAATATGATGGTATCCTATGCAGATTTTGACTCCAGATATTATAGGCATAGTTTTCTAAAGTTTATAAAGTCCATAGCAATAAAGATACATTTAATTAATCCCATTTTCATTCCTCTTTTAGGATAACTTTTTGTGATAACTCTTAACAGCACAAACATTTCATTTATATGTTTAATCATCCTAGTCCAAGCGAACCCAACATCCTTCCAATGATATTTTTACAAAATAATAATAATAATAATAATAATAATAATAATAATAATAATAATTGTTTTTAGAAGTTCTCATTTATAGTTTAAAGGTAATTGAAGAAAAGATCTATCTTCATTGCCTTTTTAAAATTTCAATATTTAAAAACAAACAAACAAAACCTCAAAACGCGCATTAACCTTTGCAAACAATATTATTTCTTTAGACCAGATATATGTTATAAAAGGATAGCAAATATATAAGATGTTTCTTTCTTCATCTGCAGTTAAATAAGATGAAGATTCTTTGTCTCGTTCTCTCTCTCTGTAACCTTATGCTGTAGGTCACAAGAGTAATGATCTCCCACTGCTTGGTCCCTCATTAAGCTCACTAGCGGTTATATACAACTACTTATCTTATGTAAAACTAAAAGTTAGATTCATTATGAGATAATTTCTTGATTTGTGTTTACGTGCACATTGGGTTCAAGCATGACACACAGTATTAGGGGAAATCTAGAAATGGTACCAGAAATTAACCGTACTGCCAATTTCACTGAAGCAAAGTGACAAACACCTTTGGGAATGAAGAAGAAATCCACTTTCCCTGTTCAAGATGTATTATGAGGGAGATAATCTGCTGCATTGAAACAATTAAGATAGGCAGAAGACCCTGCTGTTTGTAGTCTCATTCTATAACAGCAGAAGTATGTGCAGATGATTGGGTTAAACTGAAAATTCACTTACTTAGAAGGATTTAATCATGTTTTGGAAAGCTAGAATGCCAAAACACTTTTTAAAATGTATCATTTATCATCATATCATATTACATGTTCCTCTTCAACTTTTATTTCCTATGCTTGGTTTCAGACCAGTAGTGATTTTTTGAAAAGTCTGAACTGAATCAGCTCAGCCAATTCTGAGTTATGTATGTAAGAAAGAAATACAATCATTTTTCCATAAGTTCCATTTGGCAATATTGTGCTTGACTAACTCCACATCGCTGAAACTAGAAACGTCAAACTTAGCAAGCCCATGACACTCACTGGGAAAGGACAGAAAATGAAGCCTCAAAAGAAAAAAGATATAAAGTTATGAGTATTTACATGTGGCATATTTATGAATGCAAAGAGTCCATTTTTCCTTCTGTTAGCCCTCAGGCTAGCAAACACCATGTGCACCACTGGGTGCACACTGAGTCATAGAATCATAGAATCATAGAATCATAGAATCACTAAGGTTGGAAAAGACCTAAAAGATCACCCAGTCCAACCGTTCACCTATTCCCAATAGCTCCTACTAAACCATGTCCCTCAACACAACATCCAGTCTTTCCTTGAACACCCCCAGGGTCGGTGATTCCACCACCTCCCTGGGCAGTCCATTCCAGTGCCTGACCACCCTTTCTGAAAAGTAATACTTCCTCATGTCCAGCCTGAATCTCCCCTGCCGTAGCTTGAAACCATTCCCCCTGGTCCTATCACTAATGACACGAGAGAAGAGGCCGACCCCCAGCTCACTACAACCTCCCTTCAGGAAGTTATAGAGAGCAATAAGGTCTCCCCTGAGCCTCCTCTTCTCCAGGCTGAACATTCCCAGCTCCTTCAGCCTCTCCTCATATGGCCTGTGTTCCAGACCCCTCACCAGCTTTGTTGCCCTCCTTTGAACACGTTCCAGGGCCTCAATATCTTTCTTGCAGTGAGGGGCCCAAAACTGGACACAGTACTCGAGGTGCGGCCTCACGAGTGCTGAATATAGGGGAATAGAGTCATTTGGGATTAAAACTGACTTAACTGTACAAAGTTTTAAGCTGATAAATAACCAGCTTTTCAAAATTTTTATGGGAAAAGAATTTCTCTTATATGTTTTGGGGACAAGCTTGTCCTTCCTGGGAACAAATGAGGAACTCATATTAAAATTTTTATTCATGTTCAAAATTTTGTGAATTTACCCTAAATAGTGTGAACCATAGTTATGCTTAGGGCAGTCAGCAGGATAACAATGAATCTTACACTAAGTGTATTTGGTAACTGGCTATTCAAATTTAAAATCATATTTTGACCGTCTAAGCACGTGAACCATCATTGGACAAGAGGGAATGACCTCAAGTTGTGCCAGGGAAGGCTCAGGTTGAGTATTAGGAAAAAAATCTTCTCCAAAAGAGTGTTCAGGTGCTGGAACAGTCTGACAAAGAGATAGCTGAGTCACTGTCCCTGGAGGTGTTCAAGAAACATGTGAATGTGATGCCATGGAACATGGCTTAGTGAGCAAAATTGGTGGTAGATGGACAGTTGGACTTGATGATCTTAGAGATCTTTTCCAATCTTCATCATTCTATGACTTTATATGGAAATACTTATTTAGGTGTAACTTTATATAGCTTAAGTTCTCCATAAACACATAAAGGCAATCTTTCTTTTTCCCTCTCAAATATTTAGAAAGTCAAGAAACTTTCAGGAGGATTAAGAGAAACAACATTTTCAACATTTTCTTTTTTTTTTTTTTTTTTTTTTTTTTTTAAGACTTGCTAATGATATTTCTATACCCAAAATTTAGGTAGTTAAATCTTTAAAAGAAGTTTAAAAGAATGATTAATCCCCTTCCTTGATGGGATGATTCTGAAATAAGATGAAAATGCTTATTTTCTCCATGATTGTGTGATTCTTGGCTACCTACTGGTGTTATCCTCAACATACTTTTTTGGTCTTTTGAAAATTTATTTCAGAACTGGAAATGTCCCACCTAATGGCAGCCATGCACTACTGATTATATTCCTCTTCAATCTTTGATATTAATAATTTTACCTCTTAACCTTTTGTGTTTTTGCTTCTTGCTCAGTTAGAAGTAAATTAAATTCATATGAACCTTAATTTTCATGCAACATTCTCAGCCCTTGCATATCACATAGTTATTAAAAGAACAGTCTTAAACTTGTTTTCCAATAATACACTGCTAATGTTAAATAGAATCATTGGATTATGGATTGTCATGAATTGGAAGGGACTCATAAGGATCACTGAATCCAACACTTGGCTCTACACAGGACCAACCAAAAATTAGACAATAAGTTCAAGAGTGTTGTCCAGTTTGTTTGTTTTTTTTTTTTTTCTTCTCTGACAATTAGTACCACAGCCACTTCCCTGAGGAAGCTGTTCCAGTCACATGAACACCCTCAGTGAGCAACCTTTTCCTGACACCCAACCTGAAACTTCCCAATGGGTTTTATTTGTTGGTTTGCTTGTTTTAAGCATTGCTAATAGACTGAATACTATAAAATTCAAAGCACATCATACAATAGAAGAATTAGCTTCAGGGCTACTCAAGTGCAATAAATTTCCCTTAGGCTCTGTCCATTAAGCCAGTTCCTTAAATGATTCTTCCACAGGTGCTAAAGTTGGGCATGTCCCTGACAGCACTGCTGATTTCATCCACAGACGAAGTTGATAATTTCCTAAGGCAGAACATTAATGATGGGAATAATACAGTTATGGTTGTATTCTGCCTTATTGGTGCTATGAAAAGGCAGGTCTGCAATTTTTGCAGCTGAGGGGTGGAAGGGGGTGAAGGGCATTACTACTTCAGAGAACAGACAATTTCAGCAACAGTTGTCTATTTTTCACCAGGGAATCATTCTTATTCAGGGATGACTTTCCACCCTTCCAGTGGTAGCAGAAACTGAGTCTCTGGGTTTAGTTCCCTTTTTTCTTTCACATGTTTACCTCTTTCCTTTCTTCTTCCCCCTTCAGTCATAGAAACCACCCAACCCTACTCATTGACTTCAGAGGCAAAGCTCATTTTCCCTACACTGCCAAGAGCTATGGTACTTGCTCTGGTTCACATTCAGGGTCTTGCCCAATAATTCTAGGGAATGATTAAGAGTATTTCATCCAGGCTGGATTTCTGATTTCTCTTCTCCCTATCAAGTTTCAACTACTTAAAATAGAAATATTTAAGAAAGGAAAGAGAATGAATTTTGATGATACCAACTGTTAAGAAATTTAAGTTGTAGCTGTACTAACCTTAGAGTAAATGAACCCTGGTCTGGGAGCTGCATGATCAAATGCACTTACAGAATAATTTAGTCCAGTAGAATGTTTCAGTAATGAAATAAAAATTCATTTCTGGGCACATTTAAAGCTCTCACTTGTCACTTGCTCCTGAGAGTTAGGTTTTCTACAGATATGTAAGTTCCTGGATAAACTTTGAGTAAATTGATCAAGTTCGTAACCCTAGCTGAGATTGTCTGCTGATTATTCCCAACCTTATAATATCTTACAAGTGCAACAGAGTGTCATAGTTTCCAGAAACTTGTATAGATAACTAGCACTTAAACCTGAGACAGATTATAATATTTGATGGGTGTAGCTTATAAACTTCTAAGCCAATGGCTATTTTCTTTTCATACTGTTCTTATTACAAGACTGTTTTAAATTATTCATAACATAAAAAAGGATCAGAGGCCACAATAATGACCCCTTGATATCTTTGATTTTATAACCCAAACAATTGAAAAAGAGATTTAGTATTAGAAACCATATATTTTATTTGAAGATTAACCTATGGTCAAGTGGAAACTGTAGGTGAGTTATTTTATTGAAATGTATCACAGCTATTTCACCAATAAACCAGACATAATGAGACTTAATCTATTTAAATAATATATAATGAAAAAATGTTAAGGTAGTTAACAACAAGGTAGAGTGTTACAGTTGAAAAAAAAATGAAATGTTATTGCTTTGCACTGTATTATTTTTTTTTTCCTTAGTAGTGATATTTCATATAAAATATGAAAATATTAAGCATCGGCAACAATGATCATTTGTTTGCCATTCAAGCCCAGACACTTAAAGAATTTGCTGCTCTTAGAATATGTGTCTGATGCCCCATAATTAAAACTATGCTGCTTGATAGTCATTGTCACCATCTCTAAAGTATTCTGGCTCACGAGCTCATTGAAAGGGGAAGCCAGAATGACAGTGGGTGGATAGTTCTTCCTAATCTTTCCTTGCCCTTTGTTATCATTTAATTTTCCTCACTCTCTGACTAAAAGAAATCGGAGATCTGCATCCAGTATCTCTATAATTTTTAGGAACAAGACCAATTCAATTTCCAGGCAGTATCTTTCTTTTTTATGCTAAATCACTTGAATTTTTCCTGTGAATTTTACTACTTGAACATGTTTTCCTGCACTATTTGTAAAACTGTCCTGTATTTGTTTACTACTTTCTGATTACATATTATTTAAATATTTATGCTTAACTTTTTAACAAAATGCTTCTTCCTACAATATAATGGTGCTCAATACTAACACTGATTGACATAAACTGCTTCTGTATGATCTCTTCCTCATTTTACACTATAGGCTAAGTGAAACTTTAGGATAAAGGATGAGTAAGGGTTAGACAGGAAGAATACTCCTACAGGAGCCCACTCAATCTTGTCTATTTCATTAAGCAAGACATAATTTTATACGTCAGCTTTAACTCCTGGAATCATTGGGTAACGTTAAATTTACTAAATGAGTGGATATATAAATATATAGTAACTTCCTCATTTTTCAATCAAGAATGAAGTCCACTTCTAGGATAGAACTGAGTTACTGTAGTGGAAAATGCAATAAATGCACCCTATGTTGTTACAGCTAATGTATCACAAATTTAGTGGCAGGAAATTCAGCAAAGGCAGTGATTTCAAGTCAACAGAGGAAAGCAGCACTCAATAAAATAAAATAAAATAAAATTTCAATGATGTCAAATTAAACTACTGGAAGAGTTTTTGTTCTTCATAGAGTTTAGTTATAGGGACTCTTCATTATATTTCAAGATTTAAAAAATAGTAAAAATATAAGGATTTATGATGAGTAGAATTCTGTTTTTGATCAACTCTAACATCATTTGTTCCATAGGATCACAGCACTACAGTCATACAAATAATTTCAATTGCTCTTGATAAGAATACATTTCTAACACAGTAATATTGCCAACTATTTTTGAATATATTAAAGAAGTGAGAATTGGAAAATTATGAAAAATCTTGGCAATTAGGAGAATATCTCTTAATTGCACCAGTTACTGATTTAAACAAAAAACAAGAATTCTACTCTTCTTCCCTTCCTCCCTCCTTCCTCCCTTCCTCCCTCCCTCCCTCCCTCCCTTCCTCCCTCCCTCCCTTCCTTCCTTCCTTCCTTCCTCCCTCCCTCCCTCCCTCCCTCCCTCCCTCCCTCCCTCCCTCCCT
>NW_024965692.1:0-2216 GCF_019238085.1 Lagopus leucura
GGCAGCGGCCGTTCAGCCGGGCCCGCGCCGGCCCCGCGCCATGTCCGCGCCGCGCCGCCGCCGCCGCTGTCTGCGGCCGACGGGAGCTGTCCAGAGCGCGCGGCCGCTCGGCATGGCCGCGCCCGCTGGGCGGGGCGCGCGCGAGTGACGGGCGGATCCACCAATAGGAGGCGCGAAAGGGGGGAGGGCGGGCGCGAGTGACCAATGGTGGGGTTTGGGGCGGGGATGCGCTGCGGCCCTTAAAGGCGCCTCCGAGTCTTTGTAGCGGCGCAGGGTTCCGCCACCGGACCCCGCCTGCGCCGCCGGGGCTCGGGGCTCCGGGGGGGAGCTCGGGGCTCTGGGGTTTGGAGTTCCGCGTTTCTCCGCAAGGACAGCTCTGGAGCTCTGGTCCCCTTGCCCCCAGCCAGGTGGTGCGGTGCAGTGCGGTGCGGACAGCGCAGAGTCGCTTTGGCGGCCCGGGGCCGGCATCCCGATGTAAGCCCCTCAGACGTGCTGCTTGCGCGGAGCCCCGGCGTTGCGCATCGAGACGGCCCGGGGGTCCCCGAGGCAGAGCTCTTAGCCCTGGCTGCTCCCGTACGATGTACTGGGCAGGGAAGCACAGCCAGGCGAGCCGCGCTGTACTGCGTTAGTTCTGTCCTTGCCTGAACCATCTGGCACGTCGTAGGGCATTGGTCCATCTGCGAGCCCCGTGCTCGCCCAGCAGTACGCCCGCGGTCCCGCATGGCCCCCGCTGCCCCTGCCCCAACACGAGCCTTCATCCCTCCCTGTTTTGCAGCGCTGTGGAGTGGTCCTGAGCGCAGCCGCGGCTCTGGCACACAGTACAGTGCTGTGGGAGATGTGGGAATGGGGGGAGCACGCAGTGCTCGAGGGGCTTTGTGCCCTCCCCTCTGCTGTCCCTGCAATCACTGACCCCCAAACACAGATGTCCCTGTGCCCCCAGGACAGCCCCACTGAGGCAGGCAAGGAGCAGCAGGACCGAGGCAGGTGGGCAGCAGGTGTCAGGAATTCAGTGGCAGCAAGAGCCCTGGGGACGAGACCCCCTGGCATGGGTTGGCAACAGGGACCACCTGCTACAGCTTGGCTCTGGGATATCTGCACACACACCGGGCCAAGCTGAGATATACTAGGCCTCACCATCCTGGTCTGAGCCATGCCAGGCTGAGATTTGCTGTGCCGTGCCATACTGAGCTGTGCCATGCTGTGCCAGGCCATGCAGCTGCTCCCAGCACTGCAGTCCCTCTGCTGCCCCTGCCCCCCTCTTTCCACTTTAATCAGTAACATGGGAGATGGCAGCACTGAGAGCCGCGTCCTTGCGTTTTATGTCAGCCTTATCTAGGGCTCTGATAACTGTCGCTGCTCTTGTGAAGGTCGTAGCCCCGCTTCTTCTGTTGGGCACAGAGAGAATGTGCTGTCCCTTTGTAGGGAACACTGAGAGCTGAGGTCTGGGTGCTGTGGAGAGCAGCACTGATGGGGCAGAGAAGGGGAGGGGGCCGAGCATCCCTCTGCCTTGAGGCATGCAGATAAAATGCATGACATGCAGAAACACAGAAATGCAGAAAAACAAAAGTGCAGCTGGGAACAAAATGGCTGAGTCCAATCTAAAAATGACTGCTTTGTGCTCTTCTGAGGTAAGACACTGTTCATTCCAGGCCTCCCTCTGGAGCCTCAGAGTCTCTTTACAAGCTGGCTGCAAATCGTAGTTCCCAGTTTTCCCATAGATTTCCTCTATGGATACCAACGACCACTGATCCATCTTCTCCCACACTGCCCTTCCACGTATCTCTGGAGCTCAGTGTTTTCCAACCTGCTTTTCAGCACAGAGTAGGTATACATCAAGCTCCCGCCACAGCAGCCACCCCTGCTGCTGTTGGCCTGTAGTGGAAAACAAAAAAGGAAGAAGAGAAAGAAAGCCCTGGCGTGAGGTGCCTTTGTTTGGGGCAAGTTACGCATGAAATCTTTTTGTCCTTTCAAGGGAAGACAAAAGTTATGGTTGATTTTGGGAAGAGAGCAAAGGCAAACCCCAGAGGAGGAGGTGCTGTGGTGAATGAGCAGAGAGGGAGAGATGGGGGCAGTGGGAGTCAGCATTACACATGTGCTGGCATCCTTTCCCTTTCCCTTTCCCTTTCCCTTTCCCTTTCCCTTTCCCTTTCCCTTTCCCTTTCCCTTTCCCTTTCCCTTTCCCTTTCCCTTTCCCTTTCCCTTTCCCTTTCCCTTTC
>NW_024965693.1:0-1111 GCF_019238085.1 Lagopus leucura
TGTGTCAGAAGGGTCGGAGCTCTGTGATCCTTGGGGTCCCTTCCAACCCAAGGCCAATCTGTGGTTCCACCATTCTCCTCTCTGTCCGATCGCCCGCTCCTTCCCAAATGGGCGCCGTGTGCCACCGTACCCACGATGCGCTCAATGCCCTCAGCCGGGCTCATCGCCCGCTGTCCCTGCATCTCCCATCCGGCTCTCAGCCAAAATCTCTGCACCGCAGCCTCCCTATAACTGAGCTTCACCTCCCTCAGGTGTTCCAGGACTACGGCTTCCACCCGCTGGTGCAGAGGTGGATCATCGGGCAGTGCCTGTGCGTGGATGAGCGCACGGTGTGGTCCTACGGCATCCGGCGCGACGGCGACGCTGCCTTTCTTTACCTGCTGTCGGCCAAAGGCGCCGAGCTGACGAGGCAGCGCTACGATGAGGAGCAGGCGGAGCTCCTCCTCGCCTCCATCGCTTCCGTAGGGGACGGAGCCCAGGAGAGGCGGAAATACGGCACGGTGCCCGGCGCCGCGGGAAGGAAAGGTGCGATGGCGGCCGGCGTCGTTGGGTGGAAAGGGTCCTGAGTGGGTTGTAATGGAGCGGAGGTGTGGGGTGGTTCAGGTGGAAGGGTCCTGAAAGGACGTAGAAGTGAGTGGTTGGGTTGGAAGGGGCTGGGGAGGTGACAGAACCATGGGGTGGTGCGGTTGGAAGGGTCCTGGAAGGTCACAGAACCATGGAATGGTTGGGATGGAAGGGTCCTGAAAGGTCAAAGAACCATGGAGTGGTTGGGATGGAAGGGTCCTGAAAGGTCACAGAACGATGGAATGGTTGGGATGGAAGGGTCCTGAAAGGTCAGAGAACCATGGGACTGTTGGGATGGAAGGGTCCTGAAAGGTCAGAGAACCATGGAACTGTTGGGATGGAAGGGTCCTGAAAGGTCAGAGAACCATGGAATGGTTGGGATGGAAGGGTCCTGAAAGGTCAAAGAACCATGGAGTGGTTGGGATGGAAGGGTCCTGAATGGTCAGAGAACCATTGAACTGTTAGGGTTGAAGGGTCCTGGAAGGTCAGAGAACCATCGTATGGTTGGGATGGAAGGGTCCTGAAAGGTCAGAGAACCATGGGACTG
>NW_024965693.1:1211-1810 GCF_019238085.1 Lagopus leucura
CATCCCAACCATTCCATGGTTGGGATGGAAGGGTCCTGAAAGGTCAGAGAACCATGGAATGGTTGGGATGGAAGGGTCCTGGAAGGTCACAGAACCATGGGAACTGTTGGGATGGAAGGGTCCTGAAAGGTCAGAGAACCATGGAATGGTTGGGATGGAAGGGTCCTGAAAGGTCAGAGAACCATGGAATGGTTGGGATGGAAGGGTCCTGAAAGGTCACAGAACCATGGGATGATTGGGGTGGAAGGTCCTTAAAGGTCACAGAACCATGGAACTGTTGGGGTAGAAGGGTCCTGAAAGGTCACAGAACCATGGCATGGCTTGGGGTGTCAAAGTCCTGAAAGGTCAGAGGACCATGGAATGGCTGGGATGGAAGGGTCCTGAAAGGTCAGAGAACCATGGAACTGTTGGGATGGAAGGGTCCTGAAAGGTCACAGAACCATGGAGTGGTTGGGATGGAAGGGTCCTGAAAGGTCACAGAACCATGGAATGGTTGGGATGGAAGGGTCCTGAAAGGTCAGAGAACCATGGAATGGTTGGGATGGAAGGGTCCTGGAAGGTCACAGAACCATGGGAACTGTTGGGATGGAAGGGTCCTG
>NW_024965694.1:0-2639 GCF_019238085.1 Lagopus leucura
CTCCATGATCCCAGGCCCAGCACACAGCGGGCGGGAGGAGCTGGGCTCCGACTGCACCCTCAGCATCGCGGGGCTGCTGGGCTCCGACAGCGGGATTTACACCCTGCTGCTCCGCGACCCCCTCATCAGAACGGCCGCCATCAGCCTCACCGTCTATGGTGGGTCCCAACATGGGTGGCTGGCACCTGCAACGGGTGTCACCTCCCCTGGGTGGCACCTCCCCTGGGTGGCACCTCCCCTGGGTGGCACCTCCCCTGGGTGTCACCCCCATTGGGTATCATCCCTATTGGGTGTCATCCCTATTGGGTGTCCCCTCTCCTGGGTATCATCCCTATTGGGTGTCATCCCTATTGGGTGTCCCCTCTCCTGGGTATCATCCCTATTGGGTGTCCCCTCTCCTGGGTGTCCCCTCTCCTGGGTATCATCCCCATTGGGTATCATCCCCATTGGGTGTCACCCCCATTGGGTGTCCCTTCTCCTGGGTGTCCCCTCTCCTGGGTATCATCCCTATTGGGTGTCATCCCCATTGGGTGTCACCTCCCCTGGGTGTCACCTTCATTGGGTGTCACCTCTATTGAGTGTCACCTCCTCCCCTGGGTGGCACCTGCAACGGGTGTCACCTCCCCTGGGTGTCATCTCTATTGGGTGTTCCATCCCCTGGGTGTCACCTCCACTGCGTGTCACCTCCCCTGGTTGTCCCCTTGCCTGGCTGTCCCCTCTATTGGGTGTCCCATGCCATGGGTGTTGCCTGCAATGGGTGTCATCTCCATTTTGTGTCACCTCTATTGAGTGTCACCTCCATTGGATGTCACCTCTCATGGTTGTCCCATCCCCTCAGTGTCACCTCCCTTGGTTGTCACCTGTATTGGGTGTCACCTCCGATGGTTGTCACTTCTACTGGGTGTCACCTCCCATTGTGTGTCCTATCTCTGGGGTGTCCCACACCCTGAGTGTCACCTCCCCTGGGTGTCACTTCTGATGGTTGTCACCTGCCTTGGTTGTCCCCTCCCTGGGGTGTCATCTCCCCTGGGTGTTACTTCCAATGGTTGTCACCTGCCTTGGTGACATCGTGGTCACGGTGACGCTGCCTCCATCCTGGTGACATCCTGATCACAGTGACTTATCGAGGTGACATCGAGGTCAGGGTGACATCGTGGTCGAGGTGACGCTGTGGTCAGGGTGACGTCACCACGTGTGGTGATGTTGCATTCGGGGTGACACCGTGGCCAGGGTGACAGTGTCCCCATCCTGGTGACATCCTTATCATGGTGACATATCAGGGTGACGTCAGGTTGAGGTGACATTGAGGTCAGGGTGACATCGTGGTTGGGGTGACTTCGTGGTCAGGGTGATGATGTCCCCATAGGGGTGACATCCCTATCATGGTGACTTCTCACAGTGATGCTGTGTTCAGGGTGAGATCATGGTCAGGGTGACATCAAGGTTGGGGTGACATCAATGTCAGGGTGACATCATAGGGTGACATCCTGGTTGGGGTGACATCCTGGTTGGGGTGACGTGGTGGTCATGGTGACATTGTGGCCATGGTAACATTATGGTCAGGGTGACACTGTGGCCATGGTGAGATGGTGGTCATGGTGACACGGTGGTCAGGGTGACACGGTGACATTGTGGCCATGGTGACACTGTGGCCATGGTGAGATGGTGGCCATGGTGACACGGTGGCCACATTGACGTCCCCCTCACAGTCCCATCCCTTTGGTGGTGGCACCACGGTCACAGTGACTCCATGGTGACACCAGGTGATGATGGTGACACCCAGGTGACACAGCGGTGACACATCGGTAATGGTGACGCCCAGGGCGCAGTGACAGACATGGACTTTGTCCCCAAAGATGTCCCTGTTGTCACCTCCCAGTGGTTGTTAACCCCAACGGCACCGTGCGGCTGTGGGGACAGTGGGGACATGGGGACATGGGGACATGGACAGAAAGGTGACAATGGGGACAACTGGACATGGGGACACTGGGGACAATGGGAAAATGATGGCTATAGGGCATGGGGACATTGGGGACCACTGGAGATGGGGACAATGGGGCATAGGGACAATGGGGATAGTGGGGTTATGGGGACAATAGAGACATTGGGGACAATAGGGACAGTGGGGACAATAGGGCATGGGGACACTGGGGACAACTGGAGATGGGGACAACGGGGTTATGGGGACATTGGGGACAATGGGGGCAATGCGATACAGGGAGACTGGGACATGGGGACACTGAGAACAACTGGACATGGGGACATAGGAGTTATGGGGACAGAGGGGACAATGGGGGCGATGGGACATGGGGACACTGGGGACAAGAGGAGATGGGGACAATGGGGACAATGGGACATTGGGGACAACTGGACATGGGGACAATGGGACATAGGGACAGTGGGGACAATAGGACGTGGGGACATTGGGGACAACTGGAGATGGGGACATTGGGGTTATGGGGACAATGGGGGCGATGGGACAAGGGGACAGCGGGACATGGGGACATTGGGGACAGTGGGGTTATGGGGACAATGAGACACGAGGACATGGACACAGAGGTGACAACGGGTGACAACGGTGACACCCTCCCTCCCCCCCCGTGGCGGTGACCCCTGACAGCTCCGTGTCACCGCAGAGC
>NW_024965694.1:2649-3032 GCF_019238085.1 Lagopus leucura
TGGCCAACGCCGTCAGCACCAACCGCAGCCGCGACGTCAACGTCACCGTGCTGTGTGAGACCCCAAAGGGACCCCATAAATCCATAGGGACACCACGGGGACCCCATAAACCATTAGGGATCCCATAGGGATCCCATAGGACCACATAGGGACCCCATAGAGACCTCAGACCCGATAGGAACCCCATAGGGACCCCATAAATCCATAGGGACCCCATTACCCCACAGGGACCCCATAGGACCCCATAGGGACCCCATAGGGACCTCAGACCCCATAGGGACACCACAGGACCACATAGGGACCCCACAGAGACCTCAGACCCCATAGGGACCCCAAAGGACCACATAGGGACCCCATAGAGACCTCAGACCCCATAGGAACCC
>NW_024965694.1:3042-5023 GCF_019238085.1 Lagopus leucura
ATAGGACCCCATAGGGACCCCATAGAGACCTCAGACCCCATAGGGACACCATAGGGACCCCATAAATCCATAGGGACACCACGGGGACCCCATAAACCATTAGGGATCCCATAGGGATCCCATAGGACCACATAGGGACCCCATAGAGACCTCAGACCCCATAGGGACACCATAGGGACCCCACAAATCCATAGGGACCCCACAGGGACTCCACAGGGACCCCATAAATCCATAGGGACCCCATTACCCCACAGGGACTCCATAACCCATTAGGGACCCCATAGGGACCCCATAATCCCTGAGGGACCCCATGGGGACCCCATGACCCCATAGGACCCAGACCCCACAGAGACCCCATAGGGACCCCATGACCCCAAACGGACCCCATAGGGACCCCATAGTGACTCCATAACCATATTGGAAGCCCATGACCCCATAGCGACTCCATAGGGACCCCATAGGGACCCCATAAATCCGTAGGGACCCCACAGGGACCCCACGGGACCCCATAGGACCCCATAGGGACTCCAGAGGTACCTCAGACCCCATAGGGACCCCATGATCCCAAATGGACCCCATAGGGACTCCATAGGGACCCCGTAACCCCATAGGGACCCCATAGGGAACCCATAGGGACCCTGTAACCCCAAAGGGACTCCATAGGGACCCCATAGGACCCCATAGGACCCCATGACCCCATAGGGATCCAGACCCCACAGGGACCACATAGAGACCCCATAGGGACCCCATAGGGACCCCGGCACCACACTGGGAGCCCATGACTCCAAAGGGACCCCATAGGGACCCCATAACCCCATATGAGACCCCAGACCCCACAGGGACCCCATAGGGACCCCAGTACCACACTGGGAGGCCAGATCCCACAGGGACCCCATAACCCATTAGGGATCCCATAGGGACCCCATAGGACCACATAGGGACCCCATACAGACCTCAGACCCCATAGGGGCCCCATAGGGACCCCACAAATCCATAGGGACCCCACAGGGACTCCACAGGGACCTCGGTACCACATTGGGAGGCCAGATCCCACAGGGACCCCATAACCCATTAGGGATCCCATAGGGACCCCATAGGACCCCATAGGGACCCCATAGGGACCCCTGCATCACATTGGGACCCCATGACCCCAAAGGGATCCCATAGGGACCCCATGACCCCAGAGTGACCCTATAGCCCCATAGTGACTCCATGACCCCATAGTGACCCCATAACCACATGGCAACCCCATAGTGACCCCATAGCCCCATAGAGACCCCATTGCCACATGGTAATCTCATAGTGACCCCATAACCCCATAGTGACTCCATGACCCCACAGTGACCCTATAACCCCACGGTGACCCCATAGTGATCCCATAACCACATGGCGACCCCATAGTGACCCTATAACCCCATGGGGACCCCATAGTGACTCTATAACTCCAATGTGACCCCATGACCCCAGAGTGACCCTACAACCTCATTCTGACCCGACGGTGATCCCATAACCACAAGGTGATCCCATAGTGACCCCATTACCCCATGGTAACCCAATAATGACCCCATAACTCCATAGTGACCCCGGAGAGACTGCATAGGGACCCCATAGTGACCCCATAACCACACAGTGACCCCATGACCCCACAGTGATCCCATAACCCCACAGTGACCCCATACTGACCCCATAATCGCATAGTAACCCCATAACATCATTGTGACCCTATAACCACATGGTGACCCCATACTGTCCCCATACTGACCCCATACTGACCCCATAACCCTGTGGTGACCCCATAGTGACCCCCTTACCGTGACCCCATGGTGACCCCATGGTGACCCCATAACCCCATGGTGACCCCATAGTGACCCCATCACGCTGTGGTTGCCCCATGACCCCACATGACCCCACGCCCCCAGGTAACCCCATGACCTCATGACCCCTGTAACCTTATGACCCCCTGTAACCCCATGACCCCACA
>NW_024965695.1:0-1141 GCF_019238085.1 Lagopus leucura
CCACGCCCCCTTCCCCATTACCCCCTTCTCTTCCTGAAGGCTCCGCCCCTTCTGTAAGCCACGCCTCTTCTGATGCCCTTTGGGGGCCAATAAGCCACGCTCCCTACTTAAACCACGCCCCCTCATTTAGGCCACGCCCACTTCAGTTAGGCCACACCCTTTCTCTAACCCACGCCGCTTCTGATAGGCTCCACTCCCACCAATGATGTCCTGTGGAGACCCATCAGCCACACCCCCTATTTAAGCCATGATTTTTTCATTCAGGCCACGCTTCCTTTTTAACAGGCCCCGCCCTTTTCTAAGCCACGCCTCCTCCAATAGGCCATGCCCCTTCTAATAGGCTCATTTCCCACCAATGGTGTCTTACAGAGGCCAATAAGCCACGCCTCCTACTTAAACCACGCCCCCTTATTCAGGCCACGCCCCCAGTGGTAGGCCACACCCCTTGTGATAGGCTCAGCTCTCACCAATGATGTATGGAGTGCAATAAGCCACGCCCCCTGCTTAAGCCACGCCTCCTACTTAATCCCCGCCCCCATATTCAGACCACGCCCATCGCTTTAGGCCACACCCCCTTTCTTGAAGCCACACCCTTTTTTCCCTAAGCCCCGCCCCCTCCCGCAGGCTCAGCGAATCCCTGACGCGGGACGGCGCTCAGATCCGCGCCCACATCCGCCTGGTGCTGGAGGTAAGCCCCGCCCCCCTCGTTAACCCCATGTTAATTAACGAGCCTGGCCTTCGTGGAGCCCCCGTCCTTATTAAGCCTTTTTAATTCACTCTTTGTTCACGCAGGGCCTGCGGGAGCTGCAGGGCTTCCAGGATCCCTCAAGTGACCTCTGACCTCGGGGTGACCTTTGACCTCGGGGTGACCTCTGACCCTTTGGAGTGGGGGGGGGAAGGGGGGGATTCTGGGATTGGGGAGAGATGGAGGAAGGGGGGAGGGAAGGCGGAGTAAAGTGGTGTAAAGGAGCTGCAATAAACGGCGCGTGTCCCCAGTGTCCCATTGACCCCATAAGTCCCCATTGACCCCATAAGTCCCCATTGACCCCATAATGTCCCCATTGACCCCATTGACCCCATTGACCCCATAACATCCCCATTGACCCCATAATGTCCCCACTGACCCCATAAGTCCCCATTG
>NW_024965696.1:0-14502 GCF_019238085.1 Lagopus leucura
TTTTTTTTTTTTTTTTTTTTTTTTTTTTTTTTTTTTTTTTTTTTGGGAGAAAAGAGGAGCAGTTATTTGAAGGGCAGACCTCCCCGCAGTGCTGAATAATCCCTGTGTGCCTGTGGCAGTTTGTCAGCCCTTGCCCAGAGCAGAGAATTGCCTCACATGCAAACACAGAGGCCAACCTCCCAGGTGCAAAAGCAGTCAGAAGTCAGTCCCAGGTTGTCACAATTTTTAGGATAAGGGAAATAAAGCAGAATCAGAAAATACAAAGCATTTAAGTAATTTTTACAGTCAAGCTGTAATGTTATTTTGTGTTTCAACTGTTTTCAAGTTCCTATTGAACGCTTACATGGAAACTCTAAATAAGATGAGGAAGGCTATAATCTAATTGATTCTTTTCATGGGAAGATATTTTGGCTTCAGGTTTTATTTCTCCAAGCAGTTTATCCTCCTCTTCTGCTGTTTCTGAAGCACCTCCAGGGCTCCTTTTTTCCTCATTCAATGCTGCCTTTGCCTCCTGCACACTCACCACTGTGTGTTCATCCTTTTTTAAGATGGCAATAGGTAGATGGAGATTCTATGATGTGTATATTCATGAACACATACACAGAATCACAGAACTGTAGGGGTTGGAAGGGACCTCCAGAGATCATCAAGTCCAACCCCCCTGCCAAAGCAGGTTCCCTACAGCAGGTCGCACAGGTAGGCATCCAGGCAGGTCTTGAACATCTCCAGAGAAGGAGACTCCACCACCTCCCTGGGCAGCCTGTTCCAGTGCTCCGTCACCTCACTGTAAAGAAGTTCTTGCGCATGTTTGTGTGGAACTTCCTATGCTGCAGTTTCCATCCGTTTCCCCTTGTCCTGTCTCCACTCACCACTGAAAACAGTCTGGCCTCACCATTCTGCCCCCCACACCTTAGATATTTATAGACCTGGGTCAGGTCCCCTCTCAGTCTTCTTTTCTCAAGGCTGAACAGACCGAGTTCACTCAGCCTTTCCTCATAGGAGAGATGCTTCAGGCCCTTCACCATCTTCATGGCCCTCCGCTGGACTCTTTCCAAGAGATCCCTGTCTTTTTTTGTACTGGGGAGCCCAGAACTGGACACAGCACTCCAGATGAGGTCTTACCAGGGCAGAGTAGAGGGGGAGGATCACCTCCCTCGACCTGCTGTACATGCTCTTTTTAATGCATCCCAGGATGCCATTGGCCCTCTTGGCCACAAGGGCACACTGCTGGCTCATGGCCAACCTGTCATCCACCAGGACACCCAGGATACACATACGTGTTCACTTGGTGTTGCTCAGAGGACTGCCTGGGGAGTTGACTTCTTTCTCTGTCCCTTCAGCGGTTCTACTTACTTTGTATATTCTGAAAGAAGAGGGCTTCTCAAACAAGGAAAATAAACAGGCAAGTCCAAACATGGTATTCAGAGCTGGGAATAGAAGTTCCATCCAGTTGGTTGCATCAAGTCTTGGATTAGAATTTGCTGTTTTTATACCACTTCTAAATGTCTTGTTCAGACCATACCTGTTTATCCTGCAAACTTGGTGCAGTGTTTTCTAGAATTCAGTTCAAAAAGGGAACATGGTCCAGAATGCGTACAGTGCAGGACACTGTATTCAAATTTAGCAGAGACTGAACAATGAGTGAAGGGAATCAGATGATAATCAACAAAACCAAAAATTTTCTCACATGATGTTAGTGTTTCAGATTCAGAGGCATATTAAAGAACAGCCTGCTGAATCCTCTGGTACTTTCTGCAATATTCCAACGGGAATTCAAGTTTTCAAAGTTAAATATCTTAGGGGTAGGCTAACCTGTGGGAAAAGAAACACTGTGAGTAAACAGTTATCTGCACATCTTAAATATATTTTGTATACCTGCTATGTAAGTTATTATGGGAGATGAACTGCCACTTCTGACCATGACAGTGGATCTAAAATTTAGGAACACAGTTAAAATGGTATCTTTAAAATATAAATTGACTGACTACTGCATTAGAAAGAGAGAACAGCAATAACAAATGAACAATTGTCCACAAACCTTCTTTGGAGCACAAAATAATGCCAAGACTGTTCCAGTAATATTCACCAATAATGAAGACTATGATTTGAAAATAAGCAGAAGGCTCTGATGTAAGAATTCAGAAAGCGTATCCTTTCTCAGTTTGGAGAGACAAAAGAGTGGCTTGGTTGTTAAGGATGAAATTATGCTTTGTTTGTGAAAGTTTGGGCACTGTGGCTTCAGAGGAGTTTAAATTCTGGCCTGAGGTGATACAGAGAGCTTTCAAGTGGTGACATGTTTATCTCAATCTTCAGAGAGTATTATTCAGGAAATCAAACTAGTAATCCCATCAGAAGAATCTTTTGAAAACTTTTAAATACTTATGCTTCTTGCTGGAAAGAAAGCCATGGGTGGATCCAAAGCCCAACAGCAATAATTGGGAACCACTGTTTATGAATGACTTCAAAGGACTTTGGGTGAAACTCATTGTGACAGCAGGCTTTCCCTTGGTATTTTAATACTTCCATACCCAGCTTTATCCAAAGCAGGCAGTGAACTGAAAGTAAAGAAAATGTTTTTCTGGTCATGAAGGGAATCTGAAGAACAGTGTAATTATCAAAGAGAATGACTTTTGACATAAATAGGCATGAGAAAAGAGAAGCTGTAAAAGGAACTGATGCATGATCAGTGGAAAGTGAATAGTAATAAGAATGAGGTGCCTGTGCTTCAGGTCAAACTCTCAAGGCAGTGGCAGTTCCGCATCTGTTCCTTTCTGTGTCTGGAAGTAATTTTGGAAAGTGAAACCATATGGGGCCTTACAATGATCAAGCCCAAAGGTGTTTGTGGAGTGGTTCAGTGTGATTCTCTGATCAAAAAAGACGAAAGCAAAAAAGGAACCTCCAAGCCAACATTGTTTATTTTAGAGTAATCATTTTTATAACCTCAACTGTCAGTTAAGGAAAATAAATTATTTATAAGCAATAGCATGAAGTCTTCAGAGCAGTTCTGTAGTAGTAAGTTCATTTATAAATGTATTCCATGACAGCAATGCTGATGGTTATTTGTTTATGAGGGTCAATGAAAGACGTTCATTGCTGAAAATTCTTGGAGTTGAATAAAGAAAATATAGATAATTGTGACAGATTTTTTTATTCTGCAGAAACGTTACATATCTTTTCCATAATTCACTAAAGTTTTGAGAAACCACATAATGTGTTTCCTTTGCTTTCTATCTATTCAGCACAAATGTGGTTGTGTATTCAGTTCTAGTTAGCCACCTTCTTGGAAACCTTTCGTGGAAAGCAAAAGTAGTATGTAATCGATAGCCTCATGTTCTGAATCCTCAGAGCCTTTACTGAGAAATACCCTTAGCTAATCCACGGTTGAGGCATTTAATATATGTTTTGAAGCTTATTCTCTTTTGGAGTTGCAGTAGGAAGAGAAAAGCCTTTGAGACCTAATTACTGTAAGGACTATTTAGCTCTTCTGATTTCAGATAGATGCTTAACAACCACAATCATAGTTGCTAGTCAGACAAATGTTGCCATATATCATTATGAAACTCGGGTCCTTTTTCAAGAAACCATTACAGCAGCACAAAGGCATGAGTAGATACTGCAAAGGCAACAAGATGGTGGTTGCTTCAAAGGGTATGCAGCATCTCCTTTTTCTTCTTTGCCCCTGTGCTGTTTATGAGGCAGGGGAAATTACTGTATGAAAGGGAGCCCCCACCACAGACTCTGAAAAGTTAGAGGCGGAGAAGGTTAATTTGATGATCAGCCACATGAAAAGGTTGTGCTGGACTAGGAATGGGAATTTTATTACCAACACGTGTCTTGTCATAAGGGAACAGGCAGTGTGCTGTCCACCGTGGAGGAGCAAGCCGTGACATGAAAACAAGTCAGGCTGACAGATTAAGAGCTACTCCTAGTATTTTTGTTTGCTGGAGGCAAAATGCATGCTGATGGCCTTGATAACTGGTGGGCACATCAGTCAGAAGGCAGAGAGTGAAGGTAATATATGTGTAATCTGAACTAGCTCTAGATTTATTGCTCCTTTGAGGGAACTGACCTAACAACACTGAGCCAAAAACTGCACATGTACAGGACAATGGGCAGGACTAGCCTTCTCTTCCTTCCTTCCACACATTTTAGCATTATATTCTTTTAAAAAAGAAAGGAAAGGAAAAAGTGAACTGGAAATCAGAAACAATCTTTTATCTGAGACTATCTCTTCCTGTACCGCATATGAATTTTGAGTCTTTCAGAGTGGAAGACACTGTAATTGACATTCACCAAGTCACCTGAATGCAATAAACACAGTGGAAATCTCTTGGTTGTGTCTGTGCCTGAGAGCTGGAAGAACCTGGGCTCCAAACCTACTGAAGCTAAATCACTTAAGCATCTTGTTTCTCCAGTTGTGAAACATGGATGATAGTGTGTCTGTGGAAAAAGAAGGCTACAGGACTGTATTTTTGCTTCTGTAGATTCTGTACATTTATTAAGCTTCAGTTCCTGTGCAATCTCATTAGTTTTGGCTGGAACTGCAGTCCTTACCTCTTCACCCCACACACCTCCTCCTCACTTATGTTAAGATCCTTTCCCAGTCTTTGTGCCTGTTCCTCCCAGACTAGGATTTCTCATGTCAATAGTGAGTGTGTTTTTCATTTCTACGCTCTCCCCCCTTTTCCCATGTACTCTGTGCATTTCATTTTGCATCTTGCTTTGCTTTGATTACCTTTGGGAACCCCCAGACTTGTCACTTGTGGAAAATGGATTGCACCGCAAAAAGAGCACAGGCTGGGATAGGCAGCAAAGGAAAGACACATCTGGTGAGGTAAATGTTGGCTTAGAGTCCGGAGGAAACCGCAGAGTAGCATTCACATTTCCAGGCAGCTGGCTCAGCAGTGATGTGTGCTCCTACTGGTTCTGCAGTGATTGTTGTTGGTGCTCTCAGAATGCGGCTCTCCTCAGGAATGAAGGGAATAGCAGGCTGGCGGGGCTATGAAAAACATGTGTTTGCTTTGCTTGTGGCTGGGACAGGATGCAAAAGCATGGCTCCAAGCACCTCTTCAGCAGCACCGTCTCCTGCTCCATCTACAGAAGCAACCACAGCTCAGAGCAGCCTGTCCTCCTGTTCTCTCTCCAGAGGCAAAGATCACGATTGCTGCTCTCAGGCCTGTATCACAACCAGCAGCCTTGCGAAGGCAAATGTTCAGCAGCAGTTGTGCTATACAAACCTCTTCAAACAAAGCGTGTTGCCATGATGAACACCAGCTGAAGTCAAGTTTAAGTGCTGACAAAGGCAACCTTGTAACTGTAGTTTACAGCTGTGGAAAAATGATAGTGTAGATAAACTGAATCTGATTTTTTCTCACTTGGTATGTTAAATTCAGCAGTGTTATGCTGCTGTAAAGGAAAGAATAGCTAAATCTGTGAGGTCTATTCAAGTTTAATTGAGGACACTCTTTTTAAAGGGTAGCAGGCCAGCTTGTGGCTTAGGCTCCATGCCTGCGTGGGGCAAATGAGGGTGCAAGACACTCCTTGCCTGCACACTCTGTCCTCTCTACATACTTCTTCTTGACCTCATGTTCAGGCACAACAAACGGGCAAAGGCAGCTTCCCAGTACTCGATCTCTCCCAGTTCAAAGGCCATTGGGACTGGATTCAGTCACGGTTTTAATGGAGAACAGGCAATGCCTGTCATGCTTTACAAAACATCCACTGTACTGGGCAGTGACAATAGGAGGTTGCAACTCGTTCATCTTCTTCCAGAGAGTAAAATCCATGTATCTTTTTAGGGGGAACAGCACAAAGAATAACCATCTGCTGCTGAAGAGTCACAGGAGAAGGAGCAGAGGAAGCAGAGGGTTGTTTGCACTGCTGCCAGCTAAACCTCGGTGAGAGCAGTGATGGACATCAGGTGGTACACTGCAGCATGTGCTCTAAAGTATGGCTGACAACTTATACCCACTACCTCCATACTGTATTGTACGGAATACAATTTCAGGAAAAAATTCCTCTTGTTCAATACCATGGAGATCTTGTTGCTTTGTAGGATATTTTGTACCATTTGTCGTATTTTTTACATTTCACCTCTTGCTGTGGCATGGGAAGTGACAAAGGAAACAAGCACCTTTGCTGCTGCCTCTTAATCCTGGCAGGATTTCAAGTGCAGCATCTATTTAAAGTTGTGTCAGTGCTGCCTGAAAGGAAACCTTCTGGCATGAGTGATGCTAAATGTATATGAGCTTATCTGGTTTATGTTCTTTTCTCTTACTAGAGCTTTTCCTACAAGTGTCTATGTTCTCATTAATTGCAGCATAGCATAAAAGCCTACAGGTGATCCAAAAGCTTTAAACGTAGGCTTTTCAGGGATAGAGTTTAATTGCTTATAAAACCTCCATGCACACATTGAGCTCCAGGAGGATTCCTGCAGACACACCATCAAAAACTTGTTTGATTTTTATTTGCCAGCTTTCCTGTAAATACCACATGCCCACATTAATTACTTTCTTAGAAGGCCAAACAAGAACTTACAAGAAAAGTAAAGACATATTTCTTAAACTTTTTAAATGTGAGTCATTTACAGAGCAAAATGTGAACATGCAGACATGCAACTAGTTATCTTATGGAAAATCAGCACTGATGTTTCATAGCTTCTATTTTCATAATTATTTAACTTTTAGATTGTTGAGGACAAACTATTCTCACATAGCTGTCAGCATCTGTGAAAAGTTTTCTTTAAAGGACTACTGATATGTCAATGTTCTTTATGTTTTTGGTTTTGTTTTTTTTGTGGAACAAACTTTCTAAGCAGACAATGCAACACTGCCAGATACATGTTTTCATGATTTAAAGGAATGCTCAAGCAAACTATTTTGACCCTGTTTTCTAGCGTTCTTGTGTTCAGAGAGGCAAGGAATTATCTGGCAATTGCAAATAATGAATATCAAATTATTTTAAAAATGATTTACTACTGGCGTAGAGAAGACATAGAACTGAAATGTACCTATTAGGTTTGGAGTGAATAGGTTCATAATTGGGAAGAAATAATTGCTTAGATGAAATAGAAAGTATGGGAATCAGATTTTGGCTTCTGTACTGGGACACTAAATGTTATCTTGTGGGATTGATAACATCCAGAATACTTAATTGTTTAATGCTCCCTAGACTATATTATTTATTTGTGTAAGCTAAAGAAACCCTACATCTGGAGATCAAACTATCTCTATAATTCCTCCTTAAGGTCCAACAGTGAGTACAGCTCAGCCTGCAAAATCTCATGACACCCAATTCTGGGTGAAATCATTACAGCAAATTGTTCTTCATTAGGAAACTTGACTACACACACTGATTTCTCCTTTAATTTTAATTTCATTCTCTTGTCCAGCTGAGAGAAGTGTCACATCTAAATAATCTATTAAGGCACAATATAGAATGTACCAACTCAGTTGTAACCCTACACTTTGTGTTCAGAAACACCCCTAAATTTCTGGAATTCCTCATGGTGCTGTTGTGTTTTGGGCTGGAAAGATTCAGATATAAAACTAAAAAGACCCAGGAGAAAAAATGAAGACATTTTTCTCTCTTTCTTCTCCCCTTTTAGAAGCTTTAGCTACAAAGAATGACTTGCGTACAGAACTCCATTTCTAACCTCACTCAGTTGCTTGATCTCCAACTTACATCTCCAACCCAGTGCTTGTATCTTGTGCTCCCCGTAGCCATGGCATCCACTTGACAGAAGTCTAAGGACTTTCCCACACTCAGTTGCTGTGTCTACCATGTCTGGAGGCAGTAGCCTTCATACAGCTCAGTGCTTGATGATGATGTATGACCTAATCCACAATGCTTTGCCTATCTTTACTACCTGATCATGGAAGCTTACTGTGAGGGACAGTTTCAAATGTTCAAGGTACAAGAATTGTTGATGTTTGTTCAACTTGCACATTTTGCATATGTTTTATAGATCATCTTAGTCTTGAATGGCACAATTGGAAAATGCCTAATACACGTTATTAGAGAAAATAATGATGTGAGAGGATAAAAAAGAGATGTTTCTAATACCACTTTTGCTTAGAGCTGTATTCCAAAGGCTAAAAAAGTACAAAACTATGTTCAGGATGCTGCTGAAGCTGCAACATGAGACAAACTTTTAAAAGCCAGAGAGAGCAAGAAGCAGAGAGACAGAGAAAATGAGAAGGAGATTGAAACTCCCATGTCAGTTAAAAAAATGCACTTGGCAAAACTCCTGCTCTCCAGACTGAACATGGCAGTCCCGTCCATTTCTTCAGCAGTCCTATCAGTTTTCATGTGAGCATAAACCAGCAGACGCTGCTCACAGCAAGAGAAGAAATCTTGATCAGAAGAGGGGGAAAGACTTCCCAAATGTTAGCACACTCATTTTCAGTGTTGAGAAACCTGGCAGAGGCCCCTACACATCCCCCAGTGATCTCAGTGGAACCCATCACTGATTTCCCTGCCATCTGAACTGAGAAAATAGAGGAGAACTGGCGTAGTCAACATGGAAAGCAGGGTTAAATCTAAATTCCTGTAATCTGCAGTATTTTTGGGAGTCTTGGATAAAGTCTGTACCCTTCCACTCATATACACACTGCGCAGCCAGACAGGATAGTCAGACTTACCGACTTTCTAAATATTTCTCAAAACCTCTGGAATGTTTTGGGCAAGGCCCAGGAACTGGAAAAATATAACTTGGGAGCTTCTTAAGAAAAAAAATAGTACTGGTAGTCATCTGAAAGAGCATTAATTCAAAGTGACTGAGGGAACCCGAAAATTGCTGAATGGGCAGAACAGCTGCATAGGATTCTCAGCTGAGAGACTTGTGCTGGGAATTAAAGCTGAGGTGGGAGCTGCTGGACTCGTGCTATCCCTCAGGTTTATAAGGGCTGGTAACAGCCATACACAGTGCCATCTAGTGGGTTTGGGGGCAAATATGAACCGTTAATTTGGGGTCCCATAATAACTCTGAGGCTGTCTGTCTGAACCTTGCACTAATGCTTTTGCAGCTGAGAGGTATAGCATCTTGATTTTCTCATTGGCACTGTGAAATGTAACTGCAGTGATAAAGACTGGGCAACATACAACATCACAAGGACTGCAAAAAGCTCATAAATAGCAGAGAACTGTACCAGTCTTCATAGGGAGGGAATGTAAGTTTTTTTTCTCTCCAAAATGACAAAAAGGCAAAAAGTACGTGCCTCTCTCACATCCCTACCACACCTTCTGGGTGGAAGGACAGATTTCTTTTATCTCCTTTGCCTCTCATTTCCTCACACTGTGACTGTCAGTGAGGGCTGAAGAAATTTCTCTCTTGCCTGTCCGCTCTTTCTAGCTCCTGTAACAAGAAACATGCCGACCAGTGTGATGGATTCTGGAAGGAATTTCCCCCAGGTCAGATTAGGAATGATCTTTGTGTTTTGTTTTCAGAAAGTACAAAACCTCTAGTGTAGGGAGATGCCAAAAATATTGTTTTCAGCTAGTAAAAGTCTGAAAATTATTATGAGATGTTGGGAAATACTCTGAGGGTTTTACAGTGTGGGAAAGAATAAAATTATTTGATCCAGCAGTAAGTTACCTGGTTGTGGACAGGGGATGGACTTGATGATTAATGTAACCTCTTCTAGTCCTTTGTTCCTCCCTGGCAGTTTCCTCAGCCTTTTTTTTTTTTTTCCCAAGTAAAGGAGAGTGTAAAATTATTTAATCCCCTGGGTTAGCTGCATTCTACATCCTCATATTGTTTAGCAATATGGATAACTGTACAGTCTATGAGATAATTTACCCATGTGAATTGGCCAGGAGATGCAAAGCCTGGCCTTGCTGTGCAATATGTGCTTTGGAGCAGGCTTTCAAACCATCCGGGAAGGCTTGTTCACTCTAAATCATCATTTGCATCTCTGGTGGGCTGTGAGAGTTCATGTTCCTTGAAATGTTGCCTGATATGTAAGAACATAGTTTCCATAGTTTCCTTAATATATGCATACAGGATCCTTCAAAACATGGAACAAACACCAATGGCAAATCATATGTACCCAGAAGAACAAAATGCTGCAAGGAATCAGTGAAAAAACTCAGATTAGTAAACACTAATGAATAATTTGAGTTTCAGGAGAGCACGTGAATCTGACAAGGGACATCAAAGGCAAAAAGAAGGATTTCTGTGAGTAGATAAATGACAAAAAGAAGGCAAGGGAAAATGTGAGCCTGTGATTCATTTTCTTCTCTAGAGAAATATGACATGGAAAAAAATGAGTTACTTAATGAATGCCTTCTTCACCTCAGTCTTTACTAGCAAGGCTGCCCTTCAGAAATCCCAGGTTCTAATGACCAGTCTGTGATTCTGTGAAAGAAAGCTGTTTTCATCCTTAGGCTGAAAGTAAAGTTTTGGCCAAACTTTTTTTTTCCTCTTTACAGGATTCTACCTGGAAGATACACTTTTTAAATTGCTGTCTTAAAATACAGTAAGATATTTTGAGGGACTAACCTAGCACTATATTTTTATATAAAGTCTTAAGCATGAGGCATCCAAAATCAGGAGCTCATGTTGACTTGATCCTGTCATAAGCCTGTATACCTTCAGTTTGTTTTCTAAATACTGAAGCAACTAAGAAAAGATGGTCATTACACATACACACATTCTTCTTAATATAGCTACACATTGGAGAACATCTTTCTTCCAAAGAACATGCACTAGTTAATACTTTGTTCTGCAAGATTCACAGTATCCAGCATGACTTGACTTCCATTTCTATGTTTTTATGTTTCAGTTTTTTAGAGTGGTGTTTTAAATACTGATAACTTGGATTGATTTCATGAAGGACGTTGAAGCAAGTACATAATGACTGCTGAAGAGAAAGAGGATAAAGTTATGATTGAAATAAATATTTTTGCTCTTTATCAGGTTCTCTAAATCTTGTACAAATGTGCACATGCAAAAGTATTTCTTTCATTTTTTCATTTAGCAAAAAAAGTCAGAAGCTATATAAAACCTTAGAAATTTGTGCAAAACTTATAACATTGCTAGAAACAAACAAACCAAAAATAAAACAAACCCACAAAACACAACAAAAACTCTTTTGTCGTCTCATGGTAGTGATTCCCTGTATACTAATACCAATTCTCTAAAGTCCTAACAGAAGCCTGACTTACTGCACTGAAGACTTCGAACACAAATGGTTAAGGAGACGTTGTGACCTTTATGACAAGAATTTCAGTTAAGTCTTTCAGCTATGGAAAGAACAAACCCAAGAGTCAGAAAGGAATGTTAATAGCATGTGGGACTAAATGTACAAGATTTTGCTAGCCAGTAAGTGAGCCAATAATTAGAGAACACAATATAGTAAGTAAGTTACAAACACCTATTAACCATTTAGTTCTTCAAGTCCTGATCCAGGAAAACAATTCAGTCTTTTCTTAACTCCAAGTGTGTGACTGATTCCTTTGAAGTAAATGGAATAATGCAAAGTGGGATTAGAGCCTTAGCACTGGGGTTCTCCATTTGTTTGCTTGAGGATCACACAGAAACAGCTTTTGATTCTGCTTCTTCCCCTCCTCTCCCTTGGCACAACAGACTTCACTTCTTGGTCTCACTCTCTGCTTTCCTAAACCAGAGCTTATCTTCTCTCACTTCTTCCCTGGTCCTGAATTATCATGGGAGTATCTGCATGCAGGCAAATTCCACCCATCAGCAACCCAGAGATTTAATTGGTCTGTGACTTTTGCATCTATCTCCACCTTTCTGTGTGCAACCAACTGTAGGGTTCTTGCTCTAGCAGGGGGCTTGGACTTGATGTTCCCTTAAGGTCCCTTCCAACACTGATTTTGTGATTGGCAATTAGTAATGATCAGCTGGTAAATGCTTGTGTGTACATGTTTCCATAGACAGCCTTGGTATAGGCAGAGTTAAACCTTCTCCCTTGGTTGCCACCAGCAAACTGTACTGAATCCATCTCAAGCAGGATTCCACATTGATTGATTTTGGGATCATCATAAGCAGAGCCAGTCTGAAATTGCTCCAACATCACTAGCAGTATATGCGGCACAGTCTGGGATCTTCAGTCTGGAAAGATGGACATTTTACTGGAGAAAACCACGATCCCTGAATATCGCATACCTTCCCTCATGAGCCATCAGACATATCTTTCATTTAGGCAGGCACAGAATCAATAATTATTCCAGTAACTGATAATGACTAATAAGTCAGAAATGTCTAGGTATGACTCATTCACTACTATAATTTCTTCTGTTACTTGGTGGTCCAAAAAATTGTGAAATATACACTGGAAAGAAAAAAAAAAAGAAAAAGAAGAATGTAAATATGCACACTGTGTGTAGGAAATCTTTGATGAGTATGTGTTTGAAAACCTTCATGCCTGTTTTCTCCAGGACATACTCCAAATATGTTTCATTGCTTCCAGTTTCAAGTGCAATTTCACCATAGAGCTATACATTTTTTTCTTAACTTCTTGTATTTTCTTGACTTCTTTCCATGTAATTTTCCTCTTTTTGCCTTTGGCTACACACAGCTTTCTCTGAAAGAACATCTTGTTCTTTCTCAGTCTCTAAGCAGGTAGTTTCATGTGCATGGCTGGTGAGCTGAGACTGACAGCACCAGGTCGTGGGATTTGTAGATCCTCTCACACTGCTTTTTGAAAGTTTGGATTGGGGTAGTTTATTCCATCTAATTTCTATGAATATGAGTCATGTTGCCAACTCGTAGTTGCTGTGCTGGAAATGTGCTGATAGAAAACTTACCCAGTAATTGCTAGTCACAAAAATTATTTTGAATCACTTGCCTGTATTTTTTCTGTTTTCCACAACACATCCAGAGCTGTTTAGACAGGTGTCCACTTCCTTCTTACTGTTCTCAAGAGAGCAACTCCAGCCAAAACAGTGTTAGCTAATGGCTGATTTCCATTGCCAGCATCACACTGTGCATCCCTGAAAGCATTTTCCTAAAAGTTCACTGTGTGCCTATATTGCCCTGGTACCTAGCCTGGGCACTCCTCATGTAAGCATGGATCAGATGCACAGCTGTGACTGGGCTGATTTGCAATGGAACAGAGGGCATGTGAACTCAGGTGTTTTTTCACTGATGATTCCTTTGTCATTCTTTTCCACTTAATTTACCAAAAGTGATCAAACAGCCTATTATCTGATCCTGATATATCCCATGATATATGCCATGATCCTCTGGACCCTCTCCAACAGCTCTCTGTCTTTTTTGTATTAGGGGCTCCAGACCTGGATGCAGTACTCCAGATGGGGCCTCACAAGAGCAGAGTAGAGGGGGACAATCACCTCCCTGTCCCTGCTGGCCACCCCTCTTCTGATGGAGCCCAGGATACCATTTGCTTTCTGAGCTGCAAGAGCACACTGCTGGCTCATGTTAATTTTTTTGTCTGCCAGAGCCCCTAGGTCCTTCTCTGCAGGGCTACTTTCAAGGGCTGCTCTTTCCAGTCTGTATAAATGCCTGGGATTCCTCCAGCCCAAGTGCCAAACCTTGCACTTTTCTGTGTTGAATCTCATTAGAATCACCCAAGCCTACCTTTCGAGCATCCCTTCCTTCCACTGTGTCAGCGGCACCACTCAGCTTGGTGTCATCAGCAAACTTGCCGAGGGTGCACTCAATTCCATCATCGATGTCATTGATAAAGGCCCATTGGGTGGTCCACCCATCAAATCCACATCCCTCCAATTTGGAGATAAGGATGTGGCACAGGCCTTGCTCACGTCCAGGTAAATGACATCGGTCACCTTCTCTTTGTCCACTACTGCCATCACTCCATTATAGAAGTCCAGATTGGTTAGGCATTATCTTTCCCTGGTGAAGCCATGCTGGCTTTCTCAGATCATGCGCTCATTCCTCGTGTGATCAAGCATGTCATCCAGGAGGATCTGTTCCATGATCTTCCCAGGTATAGAGGTAAGACTCATCGGCTTATAGTTCCTTGGCTCCTCCTTGCTCCCTTTCTTATAAATGGGAGTGAGGTGACCCTTCCTCCAGTCATCTGAGACCTCACCTGATAGCCACAACTTTTCAAATATGATGAAGAATGACTTGGCAACCACTCAGCCAGCTCCTTCCCTGGCTCCTCAGCCAGAGCCCTGCACGCATTCAAAAAATGAGGCAGTCTTGGACTTGCTCATATTTCTCCTTCTCATAAATTAATTCTTGTGATTTTTTTTCCCTTCTTCTCCTATATAACAATATTTTTATTAGACATTTAGGAGAACTTATAGCCTTGTTCTGCACTACTAACTGACTGGTAAATACAATAGTGGAGAAGTGTACAAAAAGAAAACACAGAGTATTAAGACCTAGAATATTATCTAAATTTTATCTTTCCCAGTACATCGATTTCTGTATTTGATATGGAATAACACAGTCCTTTTTGTCTGATTAATTTCTAGAATTAATAATTTAAGGTGTGTTCTGAGTTTTCTCTTTTCCTTTTCCTTTTCCTTTTCCTTTTCCTTTTCCTT
>NW_024965697.1:0-4494 GCF_019238085.1 Lagopus leucura
TTTGTTTGTTTGTTTGTTTTTATTTTGGGTTTCAGTATTCCACATCAAAACATCATGTAGTGTACGGGGCATTAAAGTGTCACTGCCCCAATCCCAGGTACCTATCCCTGTACATTACAGCAGTCACGGGATCTGGCCCTTCCGGGTGGGGGGGGGCGCTCTCTTGCTGCCTTGCAGTGGGTGCTGGAGGGTGCTTTCCTAGCCGTTCCAAGCTTTTCAGGTTTGAATCGGTCCCGGGAACTCTCTCTCTCATCTTGTCTGATTTATTAATCTCAATTTCAATTAAATTATATATATTGTGTTATCTTGTATTCCAATATTATAGTAAAATAAGTTTTCCTCCATAGATTGTTGCCGCTGCTCTTTTCCTCCCTTCCTTCCTTCCCATTTTTGTGGGACTGGGGAGGGGGGGGGGGGAGGGCAGAGGCCTGTCGCCCCTGTCGCAGACGTTGATTGATCTGGTCAACTTCGTGACAGATTTTTGGCGCCCAACGTGGGGCACGCTGATTTTTAGCTTTTAGAACGAATCTCTTTTTGTCTCTGCTCTTAGAGAGCTTCGTTAGGGAGCATTATCAGTAGTTCAGATTTCTGTGCTGGAAAACCTGACCTTGAAAGATTAGGCGTACTGCCAGTGTTCTGGGATATTTGTAAACTTTGAGCACTACTTAGTCTGGGTAGTGCCTTTTTTTCTTTTTTTTTTTCCCTCCTCTTGTTAGCTTCAATTCATTAACCCCTTTTTTAGCAAACACCAGTGATGAACCCACTCGTTATCGTGGGGGTGCTGGGTAAAGGATTTAAAGCAGTGGTGTTACTCACAACCTACTGGCCAATAATCCATCTCACACTTGTGTGTTGTGGAATTGCATTCATACATAACTACCTAAGGGCACTGATGGAGACACCTATGTTTTACCTACTTGCAATGTGGTATGATTTGAATTTTGACATTTACATCCCAGAAGGAATGGCTAATTTCACAAACAGCTACATCCCAAATGGAATAGCTAATTTTACAAACAACACAATGTTCAGACCAGTCTCCAGGTTTTCTTCTTGGTTTGTCAAACGGTTTACAAATCTTGAATTAATACTCATATTGGTGTGCGTGTCTCTGATTGTATTCATAATTGTGAATAATAAGAGGAAGGAATCCCTTCCAAAACCAGAGAATGATGACTGGCAGGGAATATGGAGAGGTTTAGGAAAGGTCTTAGAAGCATGGGGACCCGCAGTGTCATGGGATTTTACTCTTGAACACCTGTGGGATCCTGAGAAACTAAGCCAGTATTTGAGTCAGGGACTATGCGGCTTACATAAATCTAAGGAGGTACAACTTTGAGGTTTGGCTTGTGCTTACCGTACCCTATATAATACCATTCTGGAGAGAGAGAGTTTCTGAGCTGAGGTTCAAGCCAAAGGGGAAAATCCCCAAGTCAAATCTGATCAATCACAGGAGACACCAGTAACAATACCAGTTGCTCCTGTGGAGGGCAAGAAATGGAAACGAGTGTCTTCACGTCTTGAACGAAAAAGAGAAGAAGAGAAGGAGGAGGTGGAGGAAGATCCAGGCGAGGGGCCCTCCTCAGAACCACCACCATCATGAAAGGCAAAAGGGAAAACTAAGAGACATGCAGAGGAGAGTGATGAAGAGGAAGTCTCTATTACTACTCGCCGGCCTCTAAAGATGACTGAAATCCAAGGTTCAAGAAAGGAGTTTACATGGCGCCCGAATGAAAGTCTTGTTTCCTGGTTGGTTCGCTGTTGGAACAGTGGGGCCCATAGCTTGTCTCTGGATGGTAATGAAGCTCGCCAACTGGGTGCCATTGCCAGAGATCCAGCTATTGATAGAGGAATTAGTCGATGTTCGGATGAGGCTGCCTCCCTCTGGGAACGAGTGTTAACAGCCGTGAAGGAAAAGTATCCCTTCAAAAATGGCTTGAAGATTGCGATGAAAAAATGGGATACAGTTGAAAAGGGTATCCAGTATTTGAGGGAAATAGGCGTGATGGAAATGTTGTATGACCCTAACTTTGTTCCTAACCACCCACACCAAAACCGCGACCCTGAAAAAGTGAGGACAACGCCTGAGATATGGCAGAAAATCGTGACAACAGCGCCGGACAAATATGCCTCTACACTAACATCAGCATGTGACAGATACCAAGAACAACAGAGAACGCCCTTAGTTTATGAATTAATTGTTACGCTCCAAAACTACGAACAATTGCTGTCCCCAATTCATGCTGCCGTTGCTGCTATATCAAGAATGACGGAGCAAGTGTCTCAACTGATTAACCGTGACAAACCTGTAACAGTATCAGAGACTCTGGATGAAGATCAGGATAATCAAATGAGTCTATCGAAGGATATGAAGGAGATGAAGGAGATGATGAAATGTATGCAAGCCCACCTAACTAAAGACGATGAACCTTCCTTCTCACGTGCACCATCAAAGATCTCAGCTGTTAGAAGCAAACGCTCTCTGGCTCAAGTAAGGGGTAATACACCGCAAATTACCTTATGGTATTACCTACGTGACCATGGAGAAGACATGGGGAAGTGGCACGGTCAACCTACTCCTGTACTACGAGCCCGGGTGAAAGAATTACAAGGCAGATCAACCACCAGTGCAGTTGCTCCAGTTACCACAGGTAATGAATAGAGGGGCCCTGCCCTCAGTCAGGGAGGGGAAAGGGATAATAGAGTATATTGGACTGTGTGGATTCGATGGCCTGGCACATCAGAACCACTGAAATATAAGGCACTGGTGGACACTGGTGCACAGTGCACTCTGATGCCCTCGAGTCATGAAGGGACAGAATCAATCCATATTTCTGGAGTGACCGGAGGCTCTCAAGAATTGACTGTGTTGGAGGCTGAGATAAGCCTCACTGGTAAGGACTGGCAAAAACATCCTATTGTGACGGGCCCAGGGGCTCCATGTATACTAGGTATTGATTATCTCAGAAGGGGGCGTTTCAAGAATCCTAAGGGGTATTGATGGGCCTTTGGAATAGCTGCTGTGGACGCAGACAACATTAAGCAGCTGTCTGTTTTGCCTGGACTGTCAGAAGATCCGTCTGTTGTGGGGCTGCTGCGAGTAAAAGAGCAACACGTACCGATTGCTACAAAAATGGTGCACAGGCGTCAGTACCGCACCAACAGGGATTCTTTGCTCCCCATTCATAAATTAATTCGTCAACTAGAGAGCCAGGGAGTGATCAGCAAAACTCACTCGCCTTTTAACAGCCCCATATGGCCAGTGCGTAAAGCCAGTGGAGAATGGAGGCTGACGGTGGACTACCGTGCCTGAATGAAGTCACACCCCCACTGAGTGCTGCTGTGCCGGACATGTTAGAACTCCAGTATGAACTGGAGTCAAAAGCAGCCAAATGGTATGCCACCATTGACATTGCTAATGCCTTCTTTTCCATTCCTTTGGCCAAAGAATGTAAGCCACAGTTTGCTTTCACATGGAGGGGCATTCAGTATACCTGGAACCGTTTGCCCCAGGGGTGGAAACACAGCCCGACCATTTGCCATGGGTTGATCCAAACTGTATTGGAACAGGGCAGTGCTCCTGAGCACCTGCAGTACATTGATGACATCATTGTGTGGGGCGATACAGCAGAAGAAGTCTTTACAAAAGGAGAGCGAATGATCCAAATTCTTCTGAGTGCTGGTTTTGCTATTAAGTGAAGCAAAGTGAAAGGACCTGCCCAGGAGATTCAGTTCCTAGGTATAAAGTGGCAAGATGGCCGTCGTCACATCCCAACAGATGTGATCGACAAAATCACTGCTATGTCTCCACCCACTAGCAAAAGAGAGACACAATCTTTTCTGGGTGCAGTGGGCTTTTGGAGAATGCACGTTCCAAACTACAGCCTCATTGTAAGCCCCCTTTATTATGTGACGCGAATGAGAAATGAGTTTACATGGGGCCCTGAGCAGCAGCAGGCTTTTGAACAGATTAAACAGGAGATAGCCCGTGCCGTGGCCTTAGGGCCAGTATGGACGGGACAGGGTATAAAGAACATCCTCTATACTGCTGCTGGAGAGAACAGTCCCACTTGGAGTTTGTGGCAAAGAGCCTCAGGAGAGACCCAAGGCCGACCCCTGGGATTCTGGAGTCGGGCGTACAGAGGGTCTGAAGAGCACTACACTCCAACTTAAAAGGAGATCTTAGCTGCATATGAGGGGGTTCGGGCTGCTTCCGAAGTAGTCGGTACTGAAACACAGCTCCTTCTGGCACCTCGACTGCCAGTGCTGAACTGGATGTTTAAAGGAAAGGTTCCTTCCACCCATCATGCCACTGATGCCACTTGGAGTAAGTGGATTGCACTGATTACACAGCGAGCGCGGATGGGGAACCTCAGCCGTCCAGGAATCCTAGAAGTCATCATGGACTGGCCTGAAGGTAAAAAGTTTGGAACACCACCAGGAGAAGAAGTATCACGTGCTAAAGAAGCCCCACCATACAATGAACTACCAGAG
>NW_024965698.1:0-1030 GCF_019238085.1 Lagopus leucura
TGCTCCTCTCGATCCTCACGTCCCCGTCGGGTCCCCAGCTTTGGTCCATGTCCTTCTATCCCTGTGATGTCCCCGTCTTCCTGCCTCATGGCATCCACATCCCCTTCGTGTCCCCATCATGTCCCCGTCCCCATCGTGTCCCCATCTTCTGTCCCCATCCTTCCATCCCTGTGATGTCCCCATCCTCCTGCCCCATCGTGTCCCCATCATGTCCCCATCGTGTTCCCATCTTCTGTCCCTGTCCTTCCATCTATGTGGTGTCCCCATCTTCCTGCCCCACAGCATCCCCATCGCCATCATGTCCCCATCTTCTGTCCCTGTTCTTCCATCTCAGTGGTGTCCCCATCCTCATGTCCCCATCGTGTCCCCATCCCCACTGTGTCCCCATCTTCTGTCCCTGTCCTTCCATCCCTGTGGTCTCCCCATCTTCCTGCCCCATTGCGTCCCCATCCCCATTGCATCCCCATCCCCATCATGTCTCCATCCCCATCTTCTGTCCCTGTCCTTCCATCCATGTGGTGTCCCCATCTTGCTGCCCCACAGCATCTCCATCCGCCGTGTCCCCATCGTATCCCCATCTTCTGTCCCTGTCCTTCCATCCCTGATGGTGTCCCCATCGTGTCCCCATCGTGTCCCCATCTTCTGTCCCTGTCCTCCCATCTCAGTGGTGTCCCCATTCTCATGTCCCCATCCTGTTCCCATCCCCATCTTTCTGTCCCCATCCTCACGTCCTCTTCATGTCGTCATTCTCTTGTCCCCATTACGTCCCTGTTCTCGTGTTCCCATCCTCCTGCCCCACTGTGCCCTAATCACATCACATTTCTCCTGTCCCCATCGTGTCACCGTCCTCCCGTCCCCATCCCCTGTCAATTGTCCCCATCCCCTGACCCCTGTCCCCATTCCCATCCTCTGTCTCCATCCCATTTCTGTTCCCTGTCCCCATCCCATTCCTATGTCCCCACCTGTCTCCATCCTCTGTCCCCCATCCCGTTCCCATTCTGTCCCATTTCTGTCCCCCATTCCTGTTCCC
>NW_024965699.1:0-2499 GCF_019238085.1 Lagopus leucura
GAGCCCGGTCCCCGTGTGCCACAGATGGGGGCCTGCAGGAGCTCAGCTGGCATGCCAAGAGCAGAGCGGGCCACGTTCCTCCTGAGCGACGGAGCATCACCGGAGCATCACGAGTGGAGGAGCATCGCTGTGATCATGGAGAGCCTCACTGGCATCCCTGGGCTCCCAGGTGCTGCTTCTTCCTCTCCCTTTCCTCTCTCTGCTCCTTCCCCGATCCCTCTCCCGGCACACTGGCAGTGATGGTCACCCGTGTCCTTCTGAACACACTGGAGCCAGAGCCAGCCCTGTGCCCCAGCCCTGAGCCCTTGCACTGCCGGCAGCAGCCCCCAGCCCCCTTCACTCCCTGGGGCTGAGCAAGCAGAGCCCCACTCAGGCTTGGATCTCAGAGCCCCACGGAGCCTTCACCACCCCACTGCTCCCACATGGAGCTCATCCTGGAGCTGCTCCATGTCATACAGGAAAACCAGGCAGCCTTGGAGCACCGCTGCCAACTGCTGTGGGCACTGCTGGACTGTGGGGTCTGCTGGGACCCCCAGGGAGCGTCCAGCACAGGAGCTGCCCAGGATCCATTTGTGCATACGGATTTATGTCCTTGGTGCTGGGATGTGGCAGCTGCTGAATGGAGTCACAAAGAGAGAGATGGACAATAATAAGGACACGGATGCGGACAGAGATGCAGACAGGGATGGGGGAATGAGCAGGGACAGAAATGGGCGCATAGAAGAGGAAGCTGATGGGAGCGCCCCAAAGGAGCTGGACCAGAGCGTCCTGATGGAGCCAGGCAGGATCAGCCACGGGGCAAAGGGCCCCTTCATCTCCTCCGTCTTCTGCTGCTGGACGAGCCCAGTGAAAGCAGCACCAAGCCACCCCAGGGCCCACTGCTATCCATGCTGTCCCTGGGATCCCTGGTGTCATGGGGTTAACTCGATCAATCTGTGCCTGTGACAGGGGGGCTTCAGGGCCCCCCAGCCGGCCCCACAAAATAGGAAGGGAAAAGGGGCAGGGAGATGGGAGCTGGGCACGAGGAAGGAGGAAAAGAAACTACAGCAACGACCTGTGGAGGAAACCTTTGAGTAACTGTGGTGTGGCAGGGATGTACAGGGATGGGCACCTGGACTTGGAGCATTTGCACTTCAACTCCCAGAGCTCTGCATGGTGTTATGAGGTGGAATTCTGAAACCCAGAACACATAAAGCCATGACAACCGGCTGCATCTTCTTTCTTTCCTTCTCTTCCTCTCCCTCCTCTCCTCCCTCACGAGCCCTGGCCTGGCACACAAGTGGCCACTCTCATCCCTCAGACTCCTTCAGAGCCACAAACAGAGCCAGGGCCAGAGCCGGCCCTGAGCCCCAGCCCTGAGCGCCCCAAAGGAGCTGGACCAGAGCATCCAGATGGAGGCAGGCGGGATCAGCCCTATGGATCCAAGCAGAAACATCCATGTGGATCCACGGACAGCAAGCTGAGTGGTGTGGTTGATGCAGTGGAAGGAAGGGATGCCATCCAGAGGCACTCCAACAGTCCTGAAGGGGGGGCCTGGCAGAATCTAATGCGGTTCAACACAGCAAAGTGCAAGGATTGGCACTTGGGCCGGGGAATCCCGGCGTCCATACAGACTGGAAGGAGCCGCCCTTGTGAGCAGCCCTGCACAGAAGGACCTGGGGTCCTGGTGGATGAAAAGCTGAACATGAGCCAGCAGTGCTCCTGCAGCTGGGAAAGCAAACGGGATCCTGGGCTCCATCAGCAGAGGGGTGGCCAGAAGGGACAGGGAGGTGATTGTCCCCCTCTGCTCTGCCCTCTTGAGGCCCCATCTGCAGCACTGCGTCCAGGGCTGGAGCCCCCAGCTCAAGAAAGACAGGGAGCTGTTGGAGAGGAGCCACAAAGATGAGCAGAGGGCTGCAGCACCTCCCTGCAAAGACAGGCTGAGGGAGCTGGGCTTGTTGAGCATGGAGAAGAGAAGCTGCGGGGTGACCTCAGTGCAGCCTGCAGTGCCTGAAGGGAGCCTGCAGACAGGAGGGGAGTCAGCTCTTGGAAAGGGGAGATGGCAGCAGGACAAGGGGAAATGGATTGGAGTTGAGGGAGGGCAGATGGAGGCTGTTTACCATGACATGATGATAATGGTGATAGCGCAGTGCAAAGAAATGTCTTTGCTCTCACAGCCTCTGCTCAGGTCTGCTGTTACCTCAGCCCTCTGGAACGAGCCCCCAGCAGTAGAAGCACTGCTGTGGTTTAAGCCTGCAGCAGCTCTGCAGCACTCAGCCGTTTGCTCACTGCCGCACTGTGGGTTTGGGGTGAGCATTGATGCAGACAGAAGTGTGAAAAGCGCCCAGGTGAGAGGGACAGTTTGGTGAGAAAAAGATGACAAAGGAAATAAGATGTGTGATGCAGAAACACCTCAGCAGATGCTGCTGGGGGCCCAGCCCGTCCCCCAGGGCCAACTGCCCAGCTCACAGCTCAGCACGGCGCCCTGTGCTCCAGGATCTCCCTTGGGCCTTTGGAGCA
>NW_024965700.1:0-7084 GCF_019238085.1 Lagopus leucura
CCCCCCCCCCAGCAATTAGCACTCCCCCCACTGTGTTCACCTCTGTGCAGTCAATAAACCCACCTGCCATGCAGACAACGCCTCGGTTGTGTTCAGGTTGTGGGGGGGTGCCATGGGGAATCCCACCCCCTCAGCCCCACAGAGGGCTCCCATCCCATCCCATCCCATCCCCCCAAGCCTAAAGGAGAGATCTCGGGTTGGAATGTCAAAGGCTTTATTTAGAAAATTATAGGAAACCTCTGTGCCACCCCCTGAGCTGAGGAGGGGGAAAAATGCGATGCGGGGCACAGAACAACCCCCCAGCTCCCCCCCACCCCAGCACAAGGCAGCTGAGACCTAGCACAGCCCCCACCCCACAGCCTAGCCAACTGGGGGGGGCACAGGGGCAGCCCCAGCTGGGGGATGGGGGCAAGGAAGCAGCCACACACTGCACTGACCCAGCTGTGCATGAAGGCACCGCAGGAAAGCGGCACGCCAGCCCCAGTGAGGACCCCCCCCCCCCCGGGGGGGGAGCTGGGGGGGGGGGGGAACAGGAGGTGGGGATCCAGAGGGGGAAGCGTGCATGGAATACAGGGCACCCAGCACCTCTACTTCCTCCTCTTGGTGCCACGGGGGCCTTCACCATCAGCCGCCCCCCGGGTTCGGCCCTCACCCTTCTCCTCCGCCTCCCTGCCCTCCTTCCTGCGCAGCTGCCCGTTCTTCTCCCCCTGATCCCCCCGCTGCTGTTTGGATGCTTTGTGGCGGGTGGGGGGTGCGCCCCCCCGGGGCCGGCGGGCCATGGCACGCAGCAGGCAGGCAGTGGCAGCCACCAGGTAGAGGGACCACAGCACGACGTGGGGGGAGAAGGGGCGGCTGAGCCGGCGCACGGAGCTCAAGAGCCAGGGCAGGAACGCATCCACGGGGCGCCTCAGGGGCAGCTTGTCCTGAAGTGGGGAGGACAAGGAGTTGGGGGGTGAGCTGCAAGCTGGATCTCATGGGGCTTGGTGCGGTGTGGGGAGCGGATCTTACCTTCAGCCCGTGCTGGGCAAGCAGACCATCCAGCGTTGGGTCTCCCAGTGAGACAGTGGGGAAGAATTCCTGGACGTGCTGCCGCCGCCACCACCGTGCAGCTCCCGCCCTGCAGGACAAGGCATCAGGGATGAGGATAGGAACCCCACACCCCAACCCGGAGCTGCTGGAGCCATCCTCAGAGCTCCCTCTGCCTTCCCCTCCCTGCTCACCCGCTCTCGGCGCTGTGGGTGAACCAGTACTTGTAGAGCTGGGCGCGGAGGTAGACGGGCGGCTGAGCGCTGAAGGGGTATTTATCCTCATCGACCTGCACCAGGCGGATCACTGCAGGGGAAATGGAGTGAGCACAGTGTCAAGGAGGGGCTGCCCCCATCCCACAGGGCCGCCCCGCAGCCCCGTCCTGCTCACCGTCCTCCTTGCCCTGCAGCAGGCGGTGGACGAAGCTGGCAAACCAGGGGCTGCTGCTGTGGTGCGCCAGGGCTGCAAACCACATCTGCCAGTCGAGGCGAGGCTGGTGGGGAGCCACCACGGCGGGAGCTGCACTGACATTCCCAGGTTTGTACATGAACTCTATCTCCTACAGGCAGGGCAGAGAGAGTTGGAGAGCAGATACGGAGCTCTGAGCTTAGACACCCCGCTCGCCTGCCGTTCTGGAGGGCACAGCTCCCTTCCCCTCACCCCCAGGATGACAGAACAAAGCCCCACACCACGCAGGGACACCCGGGTGTCTCAGCAGGATGGAAACCACAGGGCAGAGATGATGCTCAGAGCGACCTCCAGCCACCTCCCATCCCTCTGTTCCCCCAGCAATGAGGTGGGCACTCACCGTCCAGCTCTGCTTGTCATAGCTGCCCTCCAGCACCACCTCAGGCCGCCCCCCAACACCCGTCATCCTGCGGAAGAGCCCGTAGGAATTCACCACCTGGAAGCGCTCGACTGCACTGAACATTTGGTGGATGCCAGGCCACAGCTTGCCGTTGGATTCGTAGTCAATGTAGGTGAAGGGCACCTGGGGAGTGGCAGAGAAGGTAGCCACGTCACCCCCCCACCCCCCAAAGGAGAAGAAACAGAGGTTGGGGGGCTGGGCTGAGCCTCCCATCCTCAAAGAAATGCATATGATGTGGGAGAGCTGGTGTGCTCCATCCCCAGAGCACTGCAAACTCCCCCAGCCCCAGTCAAGGGGACAAAGATCACAGCGTTGTGCCCCACAGCCTGGCCACACACCCCCCATGTGCTCACCAAGCTGATGGCAAACATCCCCATGGTAGCTGTGGCGAAGATGGCCCACTGCAGTGTGGCCCACAGCTTCCAGAAGAAGCCACGGACGCAGGCACACCTGCAAGAGGATGAAGGTGCAGTGAGGAATCAGAGCTGCGTGGCCCCACAGGCTGCATCTGCCTGGGGAGGGGGGCAGCTCCTGGCTGGGGTCACGTTGTGGGGATGGAGATCCAGGTTAGCCCTTGCCTCTCTGGCTTGTGGAGAGGATGGGGGCTGGGAGCAGCTCCAGCCACATCGGTTGTGCCCTGCTCGAGCACTGCAAAAACAACCCAAAACCCTCTCTGTGCCACCCTTACCCCATGCCCACAGTGTGAGCCAGATCCTGCACTGCCTGCTCACCAAAGCCCGGCACAGCCCCCACCCCACTCACCGGTACAGAGCAGAGAGGATTTCCCAGGAGAGTGAGAGGAAGCCCAGCCCCACCAGGGGCAGCGTCACCGCTCGTAGCCACTGCGTGAACTCGTGGTAGGTGAAGGCTGCAATGGGGGACAGCAGTCAGGGCCAGCTGCAGTGCCCACGGGGGCAGCAGGGCCGTGGGGACGGCCACCCCAGTGCAGCCGTGACGTACCCACTTTGGATTCCAGCAGCTTCTTCTCCCAGTCGATCTCCAGGCTGAAGTAGTGGACGCTCCAGTAGAGCAGCGAGGCGTAGGTGATCAGTTCCAGCATGGTGGAGAGGAAGGAGAGGAAAGTAGGGGGCCAGGCTGCTGGAGGAGGGGTGCAGCTCAGCATTGGTGAGCACAGGGCTTGGCAAGACCAACCCGTGGCACGCAGTTGGACCCAGGACTGAGTGCTCACGTGCAGGAAAGGCAGAGCTCAGAGCCCACGGCACCAGAACAACATCTTCCGGGGTCAGACAGTGATGGTGGCCCATCCCCTCCCCGTCCCAAACACTGCAGAGGGGACTGCAGCCCCCAAACAGTGCACGAGCCCAGGGACTCACAGCTGCCATGCTTCCTCTTGCCGCGCCCCATCCAGCGCCCCACGTGCTCCTCATCCAGCAGGGAGAAGGCCAGGACAATGGTGAGAGCGTTGAAGAAATTGTAGTTGCCCGTGAGGATGATAAGGATCTGCAGCAGGACCTGGGCACGAGCATAGATGGAGTTGGGGGCATCCACAGAGCCTGAGGGGCACCCCGCTGAAGGCCACACAGCATCCCCACACACCTGGCAGTAGAAGGCGAAGAGCCGGAGGCGACGGATGGGCATGAAGAAGAGCAGAGGGACGGCGATCTCAATGACATAGGTGGCCACCACGCTGAACTTCTGGAACCACACGGGCAGCTGGTGGGCATACCAGGCAGCTGGCGTGGGGATGCACTGCGTCTCGTAGTGATAGGTGAGAGCTGGGAGGACAGCAGAGGGTCGGGGAGTTGGGGGGGAGGGGGTGTTCACAAGGGAGAGCTGCAAAGAGCCCCACGGCTGCTTCAGGGCACGGCCCGAGGCTGGAAGCTGCACCAAGGTGCTGCCTGCTCACCTGTGAGCCCCCACCAGGTGGGGCAGCGGCTGGTCAGCTTCACCACGCCAGAGGCAAACATGAGGCGGAAGAGCAGCCAGCGCACCAACCAGAAGGTGACGCTGTCGTGTGGACGCCAGGCTGTGGAACGCCACTTGAGCAGGCGCAGAGGGGCCACGAGCACGGCCAGGAAGCCTGCTTCCAGCAGGAGGCTGTCCCTGCGGGGATGTCACAACCCTTGCTGTCACTCTGGGAGCACAGGCTGGGTCTCCGAGGTGACAACAGGGAGACGGAGCCCCTAAGGGAGTAGGTGGCAGGGGCACAGAGTCCCCAGGCAGGGAAGAGGGGGTGCAGGAGGGCTGACTTACCACTGGAAGTAGAGGAAGACCTGTCCTACCTGCAGGGAGAGCCAGCAGTCAGTGGGAGGGAGGCCCCGTGCTGCAGGGGGTTTCCCTTCCTGTCTCCCAGCCCACAGAGAGCCTCCCCCTGAGTGCTTTGCCAGTGCTGTGCCAAACCCAAGAATGGCTGTGAGTCAAAGCCAGCCGGTGAGGCAGCACTGCCCAGGGCACGGGATGGAGGAGGAAGGAAGAAGGAGGAGGATGCTCCGAGGCCAGATGTGCTGGCAAGACTGCGCTGCCAGGAACCGCAGCCCAGGAGTGGCTCCAGAGCTCCAGGCTCAGCCACGTGGCCGGCGAGCAGCGGCACAACAGCCCTGGCTCAACAGCCCTGCTTGCAAGCAGCAAGGAGGGGAGGAGGAAGATGGATTTCTCTCCAGCATCACCTTAAAAGGGAAGGACGAGGGCCTGGCACGCAGGGGCTGGGAGGAGGCGGCTCCGGACAGCAGGGAGTCCCAGCCCTGTGCAGCCCCCTGTGCCACTTCCCCTCCTGCTCAGCACAATGCAGACAGCTGCACAGCAGGAGCAGTTCCCACACAGGCAGCTTCCTCTCCCATTCCCCGGTTTCAGAGGGAATCACGCAACAGGTTACGTTGGAATGGATCTTAAAGGCCATCTGGTTCCAACTGCCTGCTGTAGGCTGGGTGCCCCCCATCTCAGGCTGTCCAGGGCCCCATCCGCAGCCCGGGCAACCCCAGGGATGGGGCACCCACAGCTCTGGGCAGCAGCGCCATGGCTGCATCACCTCTGGGTGGAGGATTTCCTCCAGCATCCGACTTCAGTCTCTTTTCTTTCAGTTTAAAGCCATTCCCTCTTGCTCTGTCTCTCTCAGCTCACGTACACAGCCACTCTCCTCCTGTGCATCAGTCCCTCTAGGCACTAAGGCCGCAGTGAGGTCTCCTCACAGCCATCTTTTTCCAGGCTGCACACCCCCTCTCCTCAGCCTTTTCCTACACACAGCTGCTGCAGCCCCCAACCATCCCCATGCCCTCTTCAGGCCCAACTCCCACAGCCCCACGCCTCCGTGCTGGGGGCCCTGACCTGAACGCAGTACATCAGAATGGCAGAGCAGAGCAGGATAATCCCCACCCCGTTTCACTGCCTCCCAACCCCCCTTCTGTTGATGCTGCCCACAACACAGCCGTGACTGAGGGTGCACACAATGAAAGAGGAAACCCCTTGTGCTGCAACTGCTCTGACTCATGCCAGCTCCTTCAACCAAAACCACAAGCAGTGGGCACAGAACTCAGTCCCTGTGCCTCCCTCACGTGCACCCATACCTGGTAGAGTGAGAGGTAGAACACCCGCAGCACAGCAAACAGCAGGCAGTCACGCAGCGGGGCGCAGAGCAAGGCACCCATCGAGGCGACGGCACCCAGCAGGCACAGCAGCTCCATACCCTGCTCCGTGTCCAGCCCCAGGTGTGGGCCGAGCCACAGCAGCGTGGGGACATCACGCAGCTGTTCCCACAGCCCCTTCCCGCTCAGACGCAGCACCCGGCGAGCTGGCAGGATCCCATCACGTCCATACAGCCCTAAGGGATGGAAGGAAGGTGCGGTTCAGGGAGCAGCTCCCCATGGGATGAAGCTGAAGGGCCCAGGACCCTTCCACAGCTCTAAGACTCCATCTCAGCTCTCTGCTGTCTATAAGCCCTTCAGGGAACCTCAGCTCATTGATCAGCTACTCCCAATCTCTCATGACACCGATCCCAAGCCCACAGCCCCCTGGGGACCTCAGCTCTCCCTCTGCCACCAGCCTTCAGCACATCCCCGAGGGGGACACCATGCCTACCAAGAACAGTCTCCCCTTCAGACCTCAAGAAGGGACCCCCTCCTAAGAAGGGACCCTCCTGAGACTCCCCTTCCTAAGAAGGGACCTCTGAGAGCTGAGACCCAAGACCCTCAAGAAAGGGGAACGCCAGGTCCCTCAACCCCCAGTCCCTCAGCCCCCCAAGCAGGGATCTCCTCCATACCTCTTAAGCGGCGCCCGGGGCCCCGCCGGGCGCCCCCCCTCAGCCCCCCCTGAGGAACCCCGGCTGCTGCCCCCCACAAGGAACCCTTAGAGCCCGCTCCCCGCCCCGGTCCGCATAACGGGGAAGGAGAATCCCTCGGCTCACGCCCCGGAGGCAGCCGCCGGGCCGCTTACCGGGGATCTGAAGGTAGAGCGAGACGAAGGCGGCGAGATAGGCCGCAGCCAACCCTGCCAGGAACAGCTCCCGCGGCCGCCGCGGCGGCTCCCCCATGGCGGGCCCGGCGGCACCGACACGTCCCCGCGCTCGCGCCTCCCGTGACGTCAGCACGCACGCACGCAAGGGCCGCGTCGCGTCACGTGTGACGTCACGTGACGTCGCGTTTGGGCGGGAAACACAAAATGGCGGCGCGGAGAGGACCGGCTAGCGGGCGGGGCTGAAGGAGCGCTGCGCTTTATTCTGCCCCAACCGGCGCGTTCCTGTGGGTGAGTGTCCGCGTGGCCTTCGTGGGAGTGTGAGGCTGCAGTCATAGCGAACCCCGATCCCAGGGCCTGAGCCGCTTTGTGGTTCCGTGGGGCTCCCTCCCAACCCAAACCCTTCTGTGGCTCTCGGTGCCCGTGTAGGGTTGGATTGGTTTTGGTGGGGTGTGTTGACTTAAAGCCTTTGTTCTACTGAAGCTGAAGGTCTCTGCTGCCTTTTGAACCTTTTTTTGCCTTTAGGAACGTAGAGGTGTTAAACTTGGGGGTAGAATCACAGAATGGTTTGGGTTGGAAGGGACCTCAAGGATCGTGAAGCTCCAACTGCCCTGCCTCATACACGGCCACCAACCTCCACATTTAATACCAAGCCAGGCTGCTAGGGCCCCATCCAGCCTGGCCTTGAACCCTCCAGGCATGGACGGGGCATTACAGCCTCTCTGGGCAGCTGTTCCACCACCTCACCACTCCCATAGTAAAGAACTTCCCCCTCACATCCGACCT
>NW_024965701.1:0-6062 GCF_019238085.1 Lagopus leucura
TGTCACGGATTTGACCAGATCAATCTATGTCCGTGACAGGGGCGACAGGCCTCTGCCCTCCCCCCCCCACCCCAGTCCCACAAAAATGGGAAGGAAGGAAGGGAGGAAAAGAGCAGCGGCAACAATCTATGGAGGAAAACTTATTTTACTATAATATTGGAATACAAGATAACACAATATGTACAATTTAATTGCAATTGAGATTAATAAATCAGACAAGATAAGAGAGAGAGAGTTCCCGGGACTGATTCAAACCTGAAAAGCTTGGAACGGCTAGGAAAGCACCCTCCAGCACCCACTGCAAGGCAGCAAGAGAGCGCCCCCCCCACCCGGAAGGGTCAGATCCCGTGACTTCTGTAATGTACAGGGATAGGTACTTGGAATTGGGGCAGTGACACTTTAATGCCCCGTACGCTACATGATGTTTTGATGTGGAATACTGAAACCATAAAAAAGGCAAAACAAAAACAAAAACATAGAACCATGACATTCCACCCCTTATTCTACATCGTTACATCATGCTTAAAATATATACACATATATATACAAACAAACAAAAAATGATTAAAATGCATTACACACACATGGGTATACATATATACATAGAATTACTGACTGCGCTCCCCCGGCATCAAGTTTCCTTGTGGTACACATTGGACATCCCCATTCTTCTGCATTACCCACCATGTGGTTCCTGGTCCCTGAGCAAAAACTGTACCACGGAGAGGTTTGCCCTTTCCAGAAGCTGGTAGAACCCAAACTGCCTTTCCTAACATGTTCTTTACATGTACAACAGGGACTTTATCTCCCTCTATGGTATGTAGGGAACTGGATTGGTTAGGACCATCACGATTGATAGATCCTCTGGTATTGACTAACCAGGTGGCTTCTGCCAAATGCTTCTCCCAGTGCTTAAATGTTCCGCCACCCAGTGCTTTTAGCATCGTTTTTAACAATCCATTGTATCGTTCAATTTTACCAGAGGCTGGTGCATGATAGGGAATATGGTAAATCCACTCAATGCCGTGATCTTTGGCCCAAGTATTTACAAGAGAATTTTTGAAATGAGTCCCATTATCTGACTCAATCCTTTCTGGGGTGCCGTGTCGCCACAGGACTTGTTTCTCGAGACCCAGTATGGTGTTTCGGGCGGTAGCATGGGGTACTGCATATGTTTCAAGCCACCCAGTGGTTGCCTCCACCATAGTAAGCACATAATGCTTACCATTGCGAGATCGTGGCAAGGTGATATAATCAACCTGCCATGCCTCCCCATATTTGTACTTTTGCCATCGCCCTTCCTCCCAGAGAGGTTTCATCCTCTTGGCTTGTTTGATGATGGCACATGTTTCACAGTTATGAATAACCTGTGCAATGGCATCCATAGTTAAGTCCACCCCTCGGTCTCTAGCCCATTTGTATGTTGCATCTCTCCCTTGATGACCTGAGGTCTCATGGGCCCATCGAAGGCCCATCGAAGGCCCATGCTAGAAATAATTCACCCTTGTTCTGCCAGTCCAGGTCTATTTGAGCCACCTCAATTCTGGCAGCTCGGTCTACCTGATGGTTGTTTTGCTGTTCTTCAGTAGCCCGACTCTTGGGCACATGAGCATCTACATGGCGCACTTTTACAACCATATTCTTTGTTCGGGCAGCAATGTCTTTCCACAGTTCAGCAGCCCAAATAGGTTTACCCCTTCTTTGCCAGTTATTTTGCTCCCACTGCTGTAACCATCCCCATAAGGCATTTGCCACCATCCATGAGTCAGTATAAAGATAGAGCACTGGCCACCTCTCCCGCTCAGCAACATCTAAGGCCAGTTGGACAGCCTTTACCTCTGCAAATTGGCTTGATTCACCTTTCCCTTCAGTGGCCTCTGCAACTTGTCGTGTGGGGCTCCACACAGCAGATTTCCATCTGCGATGCTTTCCCACAATACGACACGATCCATCTGTGAACAGGGCATATTTCTTTTCGTTCTCTGGTAGTTCATTGTATGGTGGGGCTTCTTTAGCACGTGATACTTCTTCTCCTGGTGGTGTTCCAAACTTTTTACCTTCAGGCCAGTCCATGATGACTTCTAGGATTCCTGGACGGCTGAGGTTCCCCATCCGTGCTCGTTGTGTTATCAGTGCAATCCACTTACTCCAGGTGGCATCAGTGGCATGATGGGTGGAGGGAACCTTTCCTTTAAACATCCAGTTCAGCACTGGCAGTCGAGGTGCCAGAAGAAGCTGTGTTTCAGTACCGACTACTTCAGAAGCAGCCGGAACCCCCTCATAAGCAGCTAAGATCTCCTTCTCAGTTGGAGTGTAGCCCTCTTCCGACCCCCTGTACGCCCGACTCCAGAATCCCAGGGGTCGGCCTCGTGTCTCTCCTGAGGCTCTTTGCCACAAACTCCAAGTGGGACCGTTCTCTCCAGCAGCGGTATAGAGGATGTTCTTTATACCTTGTCCTGTCCGTACTGGCCCTAGGGCCACGGCACGGGCTATCTCCTGTTTAATCTGTTCAAAAGCCTGCTGCTGCTCAGGGCCCCATGTAAACTCATTTCTCATTCGCGTCACATGATAAAGGGGGCTTACAATGATGCTGTAGTTTGGAACATGCATTCTCCAAAAGCCCACTGCACCCAGAAAAGATTGTGTCTCTCTTTTGCTAGTGGGTGGAGACATGGCAGTGATTTTGTCGATCACATCTGTCGGGATGTGACGACGGCCATCTTGCCACTTTATACCTAGGAACTGAATCTCCTGGGCAGGTCCTTTCACTTTGCTTCGCTTAATAGCAAAACCAGCACTCAGAAGAATTTGGATCATTCACTCTCCCTTTGTAAAGACTTCTTCTGCTGTATCACCCCACACAATGATGTCATCAATGTACTGCAGGTGCTCAGGAGCACTGCCCTGTTCCAGTACAGTTTGGATCAACCCATGGCAAATGGTCGGGCTGTGTTTCCACCCCTGGGGCAAACGGTTCCAGGTATACTGAATGCCCCTCCAGGTGAAAGCAAACTGTGGCTTACATTCTTTGGCCAAAGGGATGGAAAAGAAGGCATTAGCAATGTCAATGGTGGCATACCATTTGGCCGCTTTTGACTCCAGTTCATACTGGAGTTCTAACATGTCCGGCACAGCAGCACTCAGTGGGGGTGTGACTTCATTCAGGCCACGGTAGTCCACCGTCAGCCTCCATTCTCCACTGGCTTTACGCACTGGCCATATGGGGCTGTTAAAAGGCGAGTGAGTTTTGCTGATCACTCCCTGGCTCTCTAGTTGACGAATTAACTTATGAATGGGGAGCAAGGAATCCCTGTTGGTGCGGTACTGCCGCCTGTGCACCGTTTTTGTAGCAATCGGTACTTGTTGCTCTTTTACTCGCAGCAGCCCCACAACAGATGGATCTTCTGACAGGCCAGGCAAAACAGACAGCTGCTTAATGTTGTCTATGTCCACAGCAGCTATTCCAAAGGCCCATCGATACCCCTTAGGATCCTTGAAATGCCCCCTTCTGAGATAATCAATACCTAGTATACATGGAGCCCCTGGGCCCGTCACAATAGGATGTTTTTTCCAGTCCTTACCGGTGAGGCTTATCTCAGCCTCCAACAAAGTCAATTCTTGAAAACCCCCCGTCACTCCAGAAATATGGATTGATTCTGTCCCTTGGTGACTCGAGGGCATCAGAGTGCACTGTGCACCAGTGTCCACCAGTGCCTTATATTTCAGTGGTTCTGATGTGCCAGGCCATCGAATCCACACAGTCCAATATACTCTATTATCCCTTTCCCCCTCCTGACTGAGGGCAGGGCCCCCCTATTCATTACCTGTGGTAACTGGAGCAACTGCACTGGTGGTTGATCTGCTTTGTAATTCTTTCACCCGGGCTCGTAGTACAGGAGTAGGTTGACCGTGCCACTTCCCCATGTCTTCTCCATGGTCACGTAGGTAATACCATAAGGCAATTCGCGGTGTATTACCCCTTACTTGAGCCGGAGAGCGTTTGCTTCTAACAGCTGAGATCTTTGATGGTGCACGTGAGAAGGAAGGTTCATCGTCTTTAGTTAGGTGGGCTCGGATCATCTCCTTCATCTCCTTCATCTCCTTCATTAGACTCTTTTGATTATCCTGATCTTCATCAAGCGTCTCTGATACTGCTACAGGTTTGTCACGGTTAATCAGTTGAGACACTTGCTCCGTCATCATTCTTGATATAGCAGCAACGGCAGCATGAATTGGGGACAGCAATTGTTCGTAGTTTTGGAGCGTAACAATTAATTCATAAACTAAGGGCGTTCTCTGTTGTTCGTTGAATCTGTCACACGCTGACATCAGTGTAGAGGCATATTTGTCCGGCGCTGTTGTCACGATTTTCTGCCATATCTCAGGCGTTGTCCTCACCTTTTCAGGGTCGCGGTTTTGGTGTGGGTGGTTAGGAACAAAGTCAGGGTCATACAACATTTCCACCACGCCTATTTCCCTCAAATACTGGATACCCTTTTCAACTGTATCCCATTTTTTCATCGCAATCTTCAAGCCATTTTTGAAGGGATACTTTTCCTTCACGGCTGTTAACACTCGTTCCCAGAGGGAGGCAGCCTCATCCGAACATCGACTAATTCCTCTATCAATAGCTGGATCTCTGGCAATGGCACCTAGTTGGCGAGCTTCATTACCATCCAGAGACAAGCTATGGGCCCCACTGTCCCAACAGCGAACCAACCAGGAAACAAGAGTTTCATTCGGGCGCCGTGTGAACTCCTTTCTTGAACCTTGGATTTCAGTCATCTTTAGAGGCCGGCGAGTAGTAATAGAGACTTCCTCTTCATCACTCTCTTCTGCACGTCTTTTAGTTTTTCCTTTTGCCTTTCGCGATGGTGGTGGTTCTGAGGAGGGCCCCTCGCCTGGATCTTCCTCCTCCTCCTCCTCTTCTTCTCTTTTTCGTTCAAGACGCGAAGACACTCGTTTCCATTTCTTGCCCTCCACAGGAGCAACTGGTATTGTTACTGGTGTCTCCTGTGATCGATTAGATTTGACTTGGGGATTTTCCCCTTTGGCTTGAACCTCAGCTCGGAAACTCTCTCTCTCCAGAATGGTATTATATAGGGCACGGTAAGCACAAGCCAAACCCCAAATAAGTTGTACCTCCTTAGATTTATGTAAGCCGCATAGTCCCTGACTCAAATATTGGCTTAGTTTCTCAGGATCCCACAGGTGTTCAAGAGTAAAATCCCATGACACTGCAGGTCCCCATGCTTCTAAGACCTTTCCTAAACCTCTCCATATTCCCTGCCAGTCATCATTCTCTAGTTTTGGAGAAGACTCCTTATTACGAATGCGTTGGAGTACATTCAGGAGAATTGATGACACGAACAACAACAACAACATGAGTATTAATTCAAGACTCGTAAAACGTTTGACAAACCGAGAAGAAAACCCGGAGACTGGTCTGAACATCGTGCTGTTTGTAAAATTAGCTATTCCATTTGGGATGTAGCTGTTTGTGAAATTAGCCATTCCTTCTGGGATGTAGATGTCAAAGTTCAAATCGTACCACATTGCAAGTAGGTAAAACATAGGTGTCTCCGTCAGTGCCCTTAGGTAGTTATATATGAATGCAATTCCACAACACGTAAGTGTGAGATGGATTATTGGCCAGTAGGTTGTGAGTAACACCATTGCTTTAAATCCTTTACCCAGCACCCCCACGATAACGAGTGGGTTCATCACTGGTGCTTGCTAAAAAGGGGTTAATGAATTGAAGCTAACAAGAGGAGGGAAAAAAAAAAAAAAAAAAAAAAAAGAAAAAAAGGCACTACCCAGACTGAGTAGTGCTCAAAGTTTACAAATATCCCAAAACACTGGCAATACGCCTAATCTTTCAAGGTCAGGTTTTCCAGCACAGAAACCTGAAACTACTGATAATGCTCCCTAACGAAGCACTCTAAGAGCAGAGAGAAAAAGAGATTCGTTCTAAAAGCTAAAAAGCAGTGTGCCCCACGTTGGGCGCCAAAAATCTGTCACGGATTTGACCAGATCAATCTATGTCCGTGACAGGGGCGACA
>NW_024965702.1:0-1236 GCF_019238085.1 Lagopus leucura
AAGGGGGGGGGACGGGGGGTCGGGACGCGCCCTAAACGGCGGCTTTGGGGCCGGGGCCGCAGGCGACCACGCTGTCACTGGAGACGGAGCTGCAGCGCGTGCGGGAGCTGGGCGGGCAGCAGCGCAAGCGGGCGGCCGAGGTGCTGAACGGGCTGATGAGGGAACTGAGCGAGTTCAGCGTCATCGTGGGCAGCGGGGAGATCAAGCTGGTGAGCGCGGCGCCGGGCGGCTGCGTGGTGCGATAAGTGTGTCGTGTGTGGGTAACGTGTGTGTGTGTGTGATATGTGTGTGTCATGTGTGTGATATGTGTGTGTGATATGTGTGTGTCATGTGTGTGATATGTGTGTGTCATGTGTGTGTGTGTGTGTGTGTGTGTGATATGTATGTGTGTGTGTGTCATGTGTGGGTATCGTGTGTGTGTGTGTGTGTGTGTGTGATGTGTGTGATATGTGTGTGTCATGTGTGTGATATGTGTGTGTGATATGTGTGTGTGATATGTGTGTCATGTGTGTGTGATATGTGTGTGTCATGTGTGTGATATGTGTGTGATATGTGTGTGTGATATGTGTGTCATGTGTGTGTGATATGTGTGTGTCATGTGTGTGATATGTGTGTGTGATACGTGTGTGTGATATGTGTGTGTCATGTGTGTGATATGTGTGTGATATGTGTGTGTCATGTGTGTCATATGTGTGTGTCATATGTGTGTCATGTGTGTGATATGTGTGTGTCTTGTGTAAGTGTGTGTGCATGTGATACCCGGGTACCCATGTGTGCTGTGTGTGTATCATAGCCGTGTGTGTGTGTGTGTGTGTGTGTGTGCCACGTGTGCCACGCCATGCCCATGGAAGCCATGCTGTGTCCATGCTGTGCTGACCATGCCGTGCCGATCCCTGTGTGCCGTGCTGCCTGTGCCGTGCCATGTGCTCTGCTGCCTGTGCCATGCTGTGCTGCCTGTGCTGTGCAGTGCCGTGCCGTGCTGACATGCTACACCATGCCATGCTGACCACGCTGTGCCGTGCCGTGCCGTGCCGTGCTGATCATGCTGTGCCATGCTGTACCATGCCGTGCCGTGCCGTGCTAATCATGCTATGCCATGCTGTGCCATGCTGTGCCATGCCGTGCTAATCATGCTATGCCATGCTGTGCCGTGCCGTGCCGTGCTAATCATGCTATGCCATGCTGTGCCATGCCATGCTGTGCCGTGCCGTGCCGTGCTAATCATGCTATGCCATG
>NW_024965703.1:0-55048 GCF_019238085.1 Lagopus leucura
CGCCCGCCCCGCTCCCGCCGCCGCCCGCGCGCGCCTCTAACGGTTCGCGCCCGCCCGCCGCCGCCAGCGCGGGAGGAGGATGAGGGAGATGAAGCAGCGCAGGAAGAAGGAGCGCACGTGGGCCGAGGCCGCCCGCCTGGTGAGGGCCCGAACGGCGCGCGGGGCTTCGGCAGGCCGCGGGGGGGCGGAGGGGCCCGTCCCGGGCCGTGTGTGTGTGTGCGCGCGTATGTATGTATGTATGTGTGTGTATGTATGGGGGGTTTCTCGGCGGAGGGCCTGGCCCTTCTCCCCGCGCCGTGCGGCCATGGCGGAGCTCCGGGCCGGGCCTCATCGCCCCGGCCCTGACGGGATGCGGTCGCGCGCCCGGCCCCGCGTTGTGCTCGGGAGCGCGCGCGGAACGGTGAGCTGCCCGGAGACGGAATGGAAAGGAAAGGAAAGGAAAAGGAAAGGAAAGCAAGCTTTGTGTCCTGCTGGCTGAGCGCCGGGCTGCGAGCTGACGGCGTGTGAGGTTTATAGGGCTGCGGGTTTATAGGGCTGCTGGCTGTCCTGTTTGGCTTCGTGCTGCTCAGAGATGGTGACTGCAAGGCTCGGAGCCAAGGACTGGGCAGGAAAGGAGCACCCGGCCATGCTGCTCTTGGGGTCTGTACTGAGGTAGCCGTGGTGCTCCTCCTGTGTGAGGTTCGTTTGGGTGGCTGAGCCCAGGGGAAGCCCCGCTGTGTGGACATCTCTTGTCCTGCAGCTCACGTCCCCTTGGGTGTGAAAAATGATCGTATTTTTGGCCCTCGTGACTTTGGCTTGACAAACCAGAGAGGGCAGAAGTTGGGTGCTGTGGAGCTGCGCTGTATCTCTATGGGGTCCCGGTTCTGTGGGGCTGTGTGCAAGCATTGTGCCCGGGCTGCAGGCAGCACAGGGCTGTGTGGCACCAAATCCCTCCTCATCCTAAAGTCCTGAGCTCCAATGGGTGAAAACCTCAGTGTGTGGGGCTGCCCCGAGCACTGTGCTCAGTGGGTGGCTGAGCAGCTGTTTCCTGATGCACATCTTTGCCCCTGTGAAGCAGTGAAGATCCCCTCCCAGGCATGGTTTCTCTCACCTGCCCTCTGGGCCTGCACTCTGGACACTAGAATGGAGATGTCAGGCCCTCAGCAGCATCACAGAGCAACTGAAGGACCAGAAATAGAACCATCTCCTGCTAGATTATCCACTTAGAGAGACCTGCAGTTGCATAGCTGCACTCCCAGCTTGCAGGACTGATTGTAAATCCACTAAAAATAGATCTTTATTTAACGTTAGGCTTACAAATGCTCCCTGTCAAAATGCTTTTAATTTTCCTTTCTGACGTGCTCTGCTGGATTTCATATTCCTCTCCATGTTTCTGAGAATTGCAGGTAAAAGTGCTTTTTAGTGTTGCTGCTCCTACAGAGCTAACGTCATGCATACCCCATAAAACAAACCCTTAGAGATGAGTTGGGCACCTGGAATCGTGGCATCGTTTGATGGCCGCTGTCAGAGCCGGGTGCCCACACCACTCATGGTTCAGCCTCCATCACTGGGCATGTAGGATCCTCAGCTCTGTGTTACAAATGGTGGAGGAAGGCGTCTCCTTGGGGCAGGGAATAGCTGCTGTTGCTGGAGATCCTGTTGGAATCCCCACCAATGTGGCAGGTAGGGGTGGTGCTGCTGGCTGGAGGTGTGGAAGCCTCCCCACTAGTAGTATGTAGTTGTTGAGTGGAAATTGTTCCCAAGAGTGCAGATTCTTTTATTTTTATGTAAACGCTCATTTGTGCTCAGTTTTAGGCTGTGCTGTGTCCGACACTTGAGGTAGACTTTGTCAGCTGTGAAGGATTCCCTTGTTTTCCAAGACAGGAATGTTCTCCTGTCAGTGTCTGTCCCATTGGGGTGATGCAGAGCACTGGGGTGTGAGGAGGGTGCAGAGATGGTGACCTACAGAGGCTCTGTGATCAGTGGAGGGAGGCGTGCTGGAGCTGCACTGACAAGGAATTGAAAGTGTTTACGCTTAGAATTTGGCTTATTGCATTCTTTGATCTTTCCTTTAAACTCTGTGTGTTTGTTGCATGGGATCTCAGGCTATGCGGTTCTTTCCCAGTAGCTTACTGACGCCCGTTCTTGTCATCTTCAAACACCTGAAGATTTCATGCAGGGTGGCTATGGTTTAAATAATTCCTTGATCAGAAAACACGGTTGAAGCGCAGAGCTGAAGGGCACGGGGTTGGGTTTCTCTCTGACCGAGGGATGGGCTGGAAATGCAGGCAGACCATATGAGCAGAGATGTCAGTCCTCTTGGAACCCTCGAGGTCCTGCCAGTACTGTGGAGCACTCATTTCCACAGGCTTTAAAAATACATCTACTATCAGCCTGTCTAATTCCTCATGTGTAAGTTGCAGTTCTGTTCTTCATATGATGTATGGAAGGACGAGCTGTTATCTGTTTTATTGCCTTTTTTAGTGTCTGACTTCACTCATTTTCCTTCAAAGGCATGCAGCTTTATTTTTTTTTTAAGCACCTACCCATCATTTTTTCTGTGTCCTTAATCATTGCTGTCTTTTCCTGAGCTCTGTCCTTCCCAACACTTACCCACAGCACTCCCCTTGATAAGATGAGCTGAATGCAGTAAGCCAAGGCAGGAATTACACAGTTGCCCAGTAATATTTCTATTGCCAGAAAAATGCTGGATTCCTTACTGGGAGGTAGGGAGGCATATGGTTGGGAGAACATTTTACATCATTAAAGGTCCCTAACTACTATGCTATACAGTTCTGAAGGCTGTTTGGTAGCAGATTGGTGTTGCATGTTGGGTTCTGATGAAGCTCCCCCTGGCTTTCATGTTGTGGAGTCGAGGCTTTTGTCATGCTTACTATGAAGTACCTGAAATTTTTAGCACCTGTCTTCTGTAGGTAAATAAAGCTCTCTGAGGTGTATTTTAGGCTCTGATCCCTGGCGTGTTGAGCAGTTCTGTGAAGGTAGATGCAAGCCTGTGATGACACTTGGTATTTCTGTCTCTTCAGGTGCTGGAAAACTACTCGGATGCTCCAATGACCCCAAAGCAGATTCTGCAGGTCATAGAGGCTGAAGGACTGAAGGAAATGAGGTTAGTATTGATGATCACATGTGAAACCCAGCATGTGCGTGGTGCAGGCTGCATAGAAGGCCTGAACTGTTCTGTGTGACTCTGCCTCATCCCCAGCCTGCTTTCCTGCTTCCTTTTTTTCCCTTTCCAGCATGGTAATTTCAGTTGACAATACAGTTACTTATAATACTTTTTTTTTTTATTGGATTTTTTTTTTGTAACCTATGAAGTTCCCTTCATCCATCTGCTGTGACACAAATGCCCCTTGCAGATCAGCCTCCTACACTGATTCAAGCACTGATTTACTCCCTCTGCATATTTCTCTCAGAAGTAGCTCCCGGTGCTTTCTGCTATTAGACTCCAGTTTGGTAACAGTTTCTGTTCTGTCTCCTCTGATTCTTCCTTTCTAGAGCAGACATTACATTTTAGGAGACTCAGAGGGATCTCACTGTATTTTCCAGTACTCAGCTGGCACTTCTAGTACTTCTGAGCACTGTGAAAGCACTGCTTACACTGCTGTGGCTCTTGACACTGTACAGATATGTCCTCTTCAGTTGCTGCTTCACTGGGGCTGCTGAATGCTCACCCCATGGCTGGGCTCTTCACCACACACATCTCCAGTGCTTTGGTATTGCAGCTCTCAGAAGAATCCAGCCAGTGCAAGCTGCCATGTGGCTTCATTTTAATGGATACTCCGTGCCTTTCTGGATCAGTCCTCCACCTTATGCAGGTAGCTGAAGATCTCTGTGCTGCTCCAGGTTGCATCAGGAACGTCCTGAAGCAGCAGTTGCTTTGGGCTTCTCCCAGTTGTGCCAAGTGACCTCTCACGTTAGGGAGCTGCAAACCAAACCTTGCATTGTGCAGAGCCCCGCAAGCTGCGTCGCTCATCTGGCAGTCACTGGGTTTCCTTTGGGATGTCTGCTTTTCCTTCCTGTTGTTAACTCTCTGCTGTAAGAAAAGCCTGTTTTCTTCCCAGCATAATTGTTCACAGGACACAGGCAGCGATCCTGTCTGCTAAACATGCAGCAGGTTTTCCTGCTACTTGAATAAAAGCCCTTCCTGAAAATGCATTTCCTGAAGGAAACAGCTTAGCGACTCGGGAGGGGGTTTTCCTTTTGAATCAGTATTGAGGCTGTGCCGTCCTGCTCTGGGGGTGACCTCAACCAGTTGGATGGGCCTGGATCTTAGCAGCCCTATGGACCCTGTGCTAAGCTGGGATGTCAGCACCCAGCAGCAGAGCCAAAATCTTCCTCCTGGAAAAGTTCTGGCCATTTGTTTTTCCCTCCTTCAGGGAAAAAAAAAAAAAAAAGAAACATGTCTGTGGTTTTTCTGTTGCTTTGTTTTTGGTGTTTTTTTGCCATTTCAAGAAAACGTGCTCTGTGGCTGGCTGGCTTACTTGAAACATTCTGTGAAGTACTGAAGGGAAAGCACTGTCTGACAGGCCAGAAGGCTGGGAAATTTTTTTCATGGTATCTAAAAATGATTGAGGGTGATTTTTGTCTGCTTCTGAGGCTTGTGAATAAACACCCAAAACCCAAATGCAACGCAGAGTGAAAACAGAAATGGTTCTGAACTCAGTTTTCAGTATGAGAATGATTTTCTTTGATTTCTTCTTGTCTCCATCCAGTTTTCAGTTTCACTTTTAATAACAGTGAAATCAGGACTGCTTTAATGTCTCTTCCAGGTAGCTTTCTGCATGCCCCTGTGTGACTTACTGGAAAACATGAGGCTGCATGGCACAGAAGTTCCATTGCTGTGAGCGTAGGATGGCTGCTTTGGTCACAAATGGCAAAACTGGGGCACTGTGAGGGCTTGCCAAATGGGTTCCTCAGACCTTTTACATCTAACTCTGCCAGTGCAGAATTAAATCAGGAAAGACATCCCAGAAATATGTATGTGTACCATTTTTGCTGTCTCTGTTCTTGTTTTGCTGCTGCTGACTGAATCTGGTTTTTAGTAGAATCAGTCCTGGTCTGAAAATTACAAGCAAGGTAATGGAGGAAATGTGTAATGAAAGAAGTAACTAAAAATGACCAAGAGTAACTTCAAAACGAGCCTAACATTTCCTGTGTTGTGCAGATTGCTTTGCTGCGATGTGCTGAGGCAAATGGACAGGTCAGAGTGGGAAACAGTGATGTTATTCTGACTGCAGTGCCTGTCCTGTGAGGTTAATGAGTCTCATCTTTGTTCCCCTCCGTCAGCAGCTGATGCTGATTGAAACAGATGTTTCATTTTGGGCCGTTTCTGGAAATGATCCCTTTTGCACCCTCCTGTTTTTCAGTGGCACCTCTCCCCTGGCCTGCCTCAACGCCATGCTCCATTCCAATTCCAGGGGAGGCGATGGGCTCTTCTACAAACTGCCTGGACGGATCAGCCTGTTCACCCTGAAGGTAAATACAGAGTTTGTGCTCTGGGCTGAAGGCTGAGCTGCGAGCTGTGCTTGTTATGTGTAGCTGAGTGCTAAAGTGTCACTGAGCATCGCATGGGCTGAGTGTGCTGCTGTGAGATCATTGTGTGAAAGTGTCTGTGGAATTCATTATTTCATCGTAGCTCTTGTACATTGCTGCTGTGTTCATCCACATGTGGTACAGTCCTTTCAACCTGCCTGTTATTTCACGAATTGCACCAGAAGATAAATGCTTATTCCAGTTTTCTGTTTTCAACTCAGGTGTTGTTTACCAAAATAGCCCTGTTTCACTCATCCAAGAGCCACAAAGGAACATGGCCAGCCAGTAACTTGTGTTGGTCTGAGGGCTTACAGCTACAAGTAAAATCTTGATAGCAAAATGTATTTTCCCTCAGAGTTCTCTCTGAAATGTTTTATTTTAGTCTTTTGTCCCAGTAATCTTCACTGTTGAAAATGCCTCGGGCTTTTCATTGGCATTCTTTTGTACTGTTGGATACCCTGATAAATATCAGCTTTATGGACCACTAATATCTTGCAGCTCTTTTACTGCCATCAGAAAATGTTGTTAAACTGTCACACTTTGGAAAAAAACAGAAGGACTTGAAATGGTTTTGGTTACACAGTTAGTAAATGCATCTCCCAAGCTTGCTGTCTTAGTAGCTGGCTTCTTGAGTGATGCTCTTTAGCTAGTAAGAATGAGATGTTGAGATATTTCTCTTTCTTAGAAACTGCATGCTTGATTCACAAGAGTGATATAAAGTTACTGGTGTGTGCTTTAGTTATATCTGATGGAAACGTCCTCAAAGTGTGCTCATGGCTTACGTGACTTCTGCTCCTGTAGAAGCCTACATTTCTTTCTGCATGAAGGGGATTAAAACAGGGAAGAAATCAAAATAAAACCTGGATCTGTGAAGCCAACAGCTCCCATTGGTTTAAGCAGTAGGGGCTGGGAGGAGGATTGCAGCCACCTGAGTTTTGTTTGTCTATTTAGAAGGATGCCCTGCAGTGGTCTCGGAACCTGTCTGTGCCAGAAGGGGATGAACTGGAGGATACAGCAGATGCAGAAAGCTGCGAGTCCAATGAAACAAGCACTGTGAGTGGTGACAATGATGGTAAGTGTCTAATAACATTCATCTTAAGCTGCAAGTATCCACTTCTGTTTTTGGCTGAGGGCTCGTCTGTTTCAGTGTCCCTTGATGAAACCTCCTCCAACGCCTCCTGTTCCACCGAATCTCAGAGCAAGGGACCCTCTACTGCCAGGGAGAGCAACAGAACAGCCTCACAGGTAGGAGAAAGGACAGCTTTCCATGCTGTGTGACAGGGACCAGGGGTGCACAGGTGCCTCAGGGAGAGTGGTGGGGCTGTGTGCTTGGGTGAGGAGTTTCTAGAAATCGTACAGGGTTGAAGTTCTGAGTTCTCTGCTATTCATAAATATGGTTAGTGACTGATACTTGAAGCTAGGTGGTTCTTTAACTGGGAAATACGTTGCTTGGAAGATTGTTTTGCCTTCCCATCGTGTCACTGTGCCTTTGTTTTCTTCTTGTTTTCTTTTTGGACCACAGGCAACCAAACAAAAGAGAAAGACAGGCGTCATGTTGCCACGTGTTGTCTTAACGCCACTGAAAGTAAATGGGGCACACATGGAGTCTGCATCTGGTGAGCATTGCTTTTGTCTTGATGATTCTTATAAATATGTGGATAGCTTTTGATCAGTGGTCCCTAACAGAAAGTTTGCCTGAGGACTTCTTTAATGTTTGCTGAGAATGCATATGACTGATTTGGGCTACTGGGGGTGCGTTTATCTCAGTCAGCCAGTAACCTGTAAGAATCAAACTGTTTTTATTAGCAGATAATTCTGAAGGGCTAAAAACTACTCTGCAAGTTGGTTTTCTGTTCTTTGCTTATTCCTGTAAAATTCTGTTGCTTTTAGGCTTCACAGGAAGGCATGCTGATGGGGAGAGCAGCAGCACATCCAGCAGCAGCAGCAGCTCTTTGGCTCTGTGCAGTGCCACCTTGCGCAGCCGGACAGAAATAAACAGGGATCCTCCACAGCTGCTCAGAGGAATCCGAAAGCCCACAGCTGGTGAGTGCTTCTGTTACAGTCAGGCCCTAAAAGCCAGCAGTGATGACATCTCTGTATTTCTGAGTAAAGAAAACCCTTCCTTTAGAAGGCACATGATGATCTTAAGGCTCGTGGTCTGGATCTTTCTCTCCAAACTTAGTGAACCAGTTGTTTAAGAGTTTCCTGCTGTGGAAAACGGTATTGAGAACTGTGTCTGTATGTGACAGCAGTGTGACTCGTGTCAAAGTTCCAATTGTGTGCTTAGTATTAATTGGCATGGTTGAGAAAGCCATTCTTCATGCTTGAATACTGCAGTCTTTACTTACTCCTTTTGCTGCAGTAGTTTACAGTGTGATCTGTTGTGGTGTCTTCTTTGCACGTAACGCTGATGCATTTTTATACAATAATGCTTTATCTTCTTTGCCTGCCCTTAAATTACAGGGCAAATGAAACGAAACAGGGGTGAGGATATTGACTTTGAAACGCCTGGTTCCATTCTTGTCAACACAAACCTGCGGGCTCTGATAAACTCCAGGACCTTTAATGCACTCCCATCGCACTTCCAGCAGCAGCTGCTTTACCTCCTTCCAGAAGTCGATAGGCAGGTAGGACGGTGCAGCACGTGGTTGTTTTCTGCTCACCCTATTGGCTCTTTCTGGCAGGACAGCTGAAGCACTGTTTTCTTTGTCCTGTTTTTTGTCCCCTAAGGTTGGGGCTGATGGGCTGATGCGTCTCAGTGGCAGCGCTCTGAATAATGAATTTTTCACCCATGCTGCTCAGAGCTGGAGGGAACGCCTGGCTGACGGTGAGTTGCTTTGCTTTCTCTGGTGCTTGCAGAAAAGGCACTCATTTTAAGGGCTTTCTTCTTTCCCAGTTAGGGAGTGGGAATGTAGTCCCAGGATATGGGGCTGTCTTGCCCCCAGCTCGTCTTTATTTTCCTTTATAATCATGGATTTCATATTCTCTAGATGCCATGCGATATTCAGAACAAAACAGTGGGGGTGTAAAGTGGTGCCAGACTTACCTTTTCTTGAATGGTGACCTCCAAGTGGTAAAATACAGTGTTTAATTTCCAGATTTACTTCAGGCTTTGTGACTATTGCATTTAAATAGTTGCAGGTGGCACGTGGATCCATAGTGGAGCAGAAAGCAGAGAATAAGAAAAACATGCATCCTTATATATAACTTCTGTTCTACACTGTTAAAAGAGATCGTTTTTACAAAATCAGTTTTGCTTGGAACTGAATTTCAGTATCTTCAATCCCTGTAGGTGAATTCACACATGAAATGCAAGTTCGAATTCGGCAGGAGATGGAGAAGGAGAAGAGAGTGGAGCAGTGGAAGGAGAAGTTCTTTGAGGACTACTATGGACAGAAGTAAGGAATTGTGCCTCGTCTGGCCTTTTTATGGATGCTTATGCAGGTGGCAGTGTGTGGTTCTGCTTGTGGATACATGAGAAGATGGTTCCTTAGGGGGAATTGGCTTGGTCAGAGCAGAATTTCATAGCCCATCTGTTTTGTCCTCAAGACAAGTTAATATGATTTGTTTTCCATCACGTATCTTTATGTTTTGCCTGTTTCCCTTACTCCCTGTGACAATAATGTGGGATAGCAGATACAGAGATTATCTCATTGCAGGCTGACTTAATGAGGTTTTGATGAGCCTCTGCTTTGTAATCTGTATGTTACTATGTATAGTGGTGACGGTACGGCTATGAATAATAGATGAGATGCTTGGGATGAGCTTTAGATCTTAACTAGTTTCTGCGTTGGCCTTACAGGTTGGGCTTGACCCAAGAAGAATCCCAGGAGCAGAATTTGGTGCAAGAAGATGCCGAGAACAGGACAGCTCTGTCTGTGAAAGGAGAAAGCAGGCTGCCACGCGGTCCCTCCACGCGGCAGAGGGATGGGCACTTCAAGAAGCGCTCCAGGGCCGACCTGCGATGCAGAGCCAGGAGGAGCCTGTACAAATTGCGTGATTCTGAGCAAAAAGAGGCTTCCAAAGACACTGCTTCTGTGGGACCGGATTCCTCTCTTCATAAAGACACAAAGTCTGAGGTGGACCAGAAGGAAGATGACCTGACGAGTGCTTCTGCTGCAGCGCTGAAGCCAGAGAACTCAGAATTGCATCTCTCTCCAGAGACTTCCAAACTGCACAGTAAATCGGAAGATCTGTCACTGGCAACTGCAAACAGGATTCCCTGTTTGTCCCAGGAGAGCCCTGCTCGGGAACCAAAGGACCAGAAGAGGAAATGCTTTGAGGAGGCTGCCTCTGCCTCCTTCCCCGAAAAGAAGCCCCGGCTTGAAGATCGTCAGTCCTTTCGTAACACAATTGAAAGTGTTCACTCAGAAAAGCCACAACCTACTAAAGAGGAGCCAAAAGTCCCACCCATCCGGGTAGGAAAGAGAATTATAGCTGCCTGCTATCTCAGGGCTCTCACGCTTAGTAGCATCAAAACATTATTAAAATGTCAAGTGTTGTCATGTTAGCAGAAGTGGAAGGGTTTCATTGGCAGAGCTGGCTGAGTACCTCTGATTGCCCCAGTTTACTATCTTGTTTAGAAGGGCAAAGAATGGAAAATCATTCCAAGGTCTTTGTGCAAGAGCTCAGCATAACCTTGACTTACTGTGTTAATTTTAATTTCTGTGGATGCAGAAATCATTTTTCCTGAAACCAGCTGACTCGTTGCGACAGAGACCTTCAAATCAAATTCTTTATCCTGTGTCATTTCCCCGTTCCTTTCTTTTGGGGGCAGAAAAGTGTTCCTTCAGATTTACACTATTTCAACTGGAGGCATCCATCTTGCTAGCTTCAGAGCAGTCACCCTGATGTAAAGGAGACCATTTTGATTTATGAAGGTCTGAAGGCAAAGCACCTATTTCGTGTTTGTCTGCTGGCTCTGGCGAGGCAGCGTTCATAGCGAGTGAGCTTTACATCCCGCATGACAGAGCACATAAGCAGGGGTTACGGGAACCGTGCTGCTGCTCTGCCAAAACTTGTGTTGAAGTTGGAATTTTAACTCCTTAACGAAACATTGCGACAAGAAGACGTTCAGAAAATGCATGTTGCTGTCTGAAAATGGTCGAGCGTTACAACCGAGTGTTTTCTCTTTTTCTTTCAGATTCAACTTTCACGTATTAAACCACCCTGGGTGGTTAAAGGTCAGCCAGCTTACCAGATATGCCCCAGGATCATCCCCAACACGGAGCCCTCCGCCCGGGGCAGGAGCGGGGCCAGAACTCTCGCAGACATTAAGGCCCGTGCTCTGCAGGCCCGAGCCCAGCGAGAAGCTGCCGCCGCCGCCATTGGTAGTGGGGGCGGCCCCGGCGGAGGGAGAAACTCTGAGGGGGGTGGAGGAGAACGCAGCAGCCATCGCAGACGCAGAAGATCAAAGAGAGCTCGGCGAAAGCGCTCGTCAGATCTACAGCGAACACAACTACTCTCGGCTCTCCGTCTGAACGGAGAGAAGGCCAGCTCCGAGGCGGCCGCGCAGGCAGCCAGCACAAATTCCTTTGCCTCCTCAAAACAAGACTCCTTTTCTTCAAAGGCTGAGGGAAGCGGTGTTCTGCAGTGCGCCGCGGGCGCTGGCTCAGGGGAAGCTCAGTCCGGCAATGGCTCACCCGGAGGGCAGCGCTGTGATGCTCTGACGGTGTCGGCATTGGACAGCACGGCTTTGGAGAGGCCACAGGAGAGCCCCGAGCAGCTCTTCTGCGATGCCAGGACTGAATCCTCATCACGTGCTGCGTCGCAGGAGGGGCAGAGCACAGAGGTGACACACGTGGTTCCTCCCGCAGTTGATCTGTCGTGTGCCCAGGCACAGGGAGCTGAGATGGGTCCTGCAGGAGGCAGGGTTGTGTCAGAACTCAGAGATGTTGGTATTCCCGCTGTACATCCTTCTGATGTAAAGGAGAATTCCACCGGTCATCCTGCTCTTCTGCCAGAATTGCCATCAGGTGGTAAAGAATGCCACGAGCAGAACATGATATCAAGATTTAGATTTAATGGCTCTGAAACAACGTTAGTGGAACAGTGCGTGAAAAACTATAGTGGTGACTCCAAAATAGTGACTGCTGGAGCACAGGAAGGAGTGCCTGCACTGTGTAACTTCACACACCTGCAGGCAGGGAGAGAGAGTGATGGCAAACTGAGCAACGAGGAACACAATGCGGAATCTCTGTTGAAATCCTCTTTACGTGATGGCTTTGTTTCTCAGAATAGGATAGATACCTCTGAAAAACTGAGGGAGAGGTGCCCTGGAGCAGAATCAGAAGACGAGTGCCAGCCGTTGAGGGAGACTGGAGAGTTCAAGGCAAGCGGAGATGATGAAGTACAGAGTACACACAGTGAATCAACAGATACTGCTTCGGATTTTGAAGCTGACGTGGTTGATGAGAATGTGGAGATGGAGATGTGTTACAGAAACCTCAGCTGTAGGGAGGTGGCTAGGAAGGGCTCCTTCTGTCAGAGCAGCACTGAGGAATGTGATAAAATTAGTTCAAAATCATCTCTGGAAGCAGGTGATCTGCCCTGCGGTGTGGACTTCTCGTCAGTGGCCACAGTGAGCACTGCACCTCCACCTCAGAGGTGGGGACTGCATGCACCATTGCCCCCAAAGCCAGAGAGGCCATCAGGTTCTGCTCAGTCCGTGTCCTCTGATGCCAGCAGCCCTTTGGTGAAGCAGCTGCTTAAGGGGAACCGTCTGCTGGAAGAGGTTCTCCCTGGATCTCACACCAACATCGAGGTGGAAGGCGCGCGGCCGCCTCTAGACAAGCAGTCAGAAAGCCTCCCCGTGCCGATGGAGAGAGGTGGCAATTGCTATTTTGGTAAAGAATCTTGCCCAGATGTGCAGATAAAGACAAGTGCCCTAACCAGGAGTGATGAGTTCCACCCAGTGAGATCTTCTGTAGATCCCCAGGAGAACACACGTGGGTCAGGAGCAGCATTGCCTGGAGTGGAGGGTATGGAGAATCAGCCCGTTCCAGAAAAACATTCCAAAATTGGCTTAACCTTAAGCTGCCAAGACCAACTGGCAAATGTGGCAAGTGCCTCTCAGAAGCCTGAAGACATGAGCCCTCGGGAAAGAACGTTTTCTTCCTGTAGCTTTGAAGAGCAAAAAGAATTGGCTAAGGTCCATCGGGTGCCACAGCATAACCCATTAACAAATGTCACAAAGCAAAGTCCTGAGGAGCCGAACCTGCCTCCAGAGCCTCCGTTTTTATCTCCAAATGTAGATTCTCTTGGCCCAAATCAGATGGGGAATGCATCTGTCAATCAAAATTATGTTGGAGTTCAAGGCAAAAAGCTCTTCGGTTCTGGTTTTCCTTGCAACCCCAGCGTTAGGCTGCATCACTCGAGGGCTTCGGATCAGGGGTCAGCCATGGGAGCCTTGGCCCCGAGCAAACAGATTTCTCTGACCAAAAGCTGTGCGTCTGCAGAAGGAATGCCGGCTGCAAGGGAAGAGTGGGCTTCGAAGCAGCACGGGAACACCCTGGGAGGAACAAAAAATGAGAACATGTTGGCGTGTGGCAGCCCAACCAAGAGCAGCGGGGAGAGGCAGAAGGATGCAGCACCAAACCCTGCGGAGCTGCGGGAGCATTCGCAGAGCGTTCCTGTGGCGATGGACTTGCCGTTCCTGAAGCTTTCAAGGGAAGCAGGAAAAAGACACAATCACCCTTTGGAGCCTTCCTCCATACCCTCTCAGTTCAATATCAAACAAGCGTTTTATGGGAAGCTTTCTAAGCTGCAGCTAAATTCCACCAGCTTTAATTATTCATCCAGCGCTCCAGCTTTTCCCAGAAGCCTCGCTGGAAGCATGATGCAGCTCAGCCACAAAGCGAACTTTGCTGCAAACCACAACACGTCCCTTTCCGTGCAGATGTTCGCCGACAGCAGCAGCGTTGAAGAAATATCCTTCAAGTGTTCGTGCAGCCTTAAAGCCATGATCATGTGTAAAGGCTGCGGGGCGTTTTGTCACGATGACTGTATAGGACCCTCTAAGCTCTGTGTATTGTGCCTTGTGGTGAGATAATAAATTATGGCCATGGGACAGGTTGTATATTCAGTGTGCGTATTTTGATAACGGCTGATCCTAAACCTGTACACAGGATACGGTTCTGTTTATAGTAGAAATGCTATTATACTTCGTTTCGGTGAGGAAAGTTGACTCTCCTTCCCACTGAAATCTACAGTGCAAAACCCTTCCTTGCTCACGATGACACTCCGATTTCTGTGGGCTGTGCCCCACCGGAGCCAATCCTGCTTTGTGCTATCATGGACGTGCTGGCTGTGCCCTGGGATGTGTGTGAAGCTGACACCTGGCTGGGAAGCAGTTTGCTGTGGCATCCGTGGACCCTCCGGAGAGGAGACCTCTACATCCAAAGGAACTGGAACAGGGTGCGTTCTATTTCAGGGCTGCTCTAGGTTAGCCCCTACAGTCTTCCACTCTCCCCTTCTGCCATCTCCGAGGTCGGTTGTGTGCTGAGCACAGCAGTGCAGGCAGGACGCAGATGCCTCCGCGTGGTCTCTGGTGCCAAGGTTGGACGCGGTGAGCAGCGAAGCGCTCTGTGGTTGGAGCTGCAAGAGGAAGAATAGGCAGCACGTGGCAAGGGAAAACGGCTCCTGCCTGCAGGATGTGCGTGGCTTTGGGTTGCCCAGCTGAACTCTGGCACCAGCTGAAGGCTGAGGCTGCTGCAGCCTCCTTGTAGCACACGTCCGTGCAGGAAGGCTCTGAGAAGCGCAGTGCATGGCCAGCAGCCGTCTGTGCATTGCAGCCCTGCAGTGAGGACCTTACCGTGACAGCATCTGACCACTTGCAAGTGTCTAGCTGTGCATCTGTGTGACGATCATCTTAACATTTAAAGCAGTGTTTTTTCATTATTATTATTTTTTTTTAATATATATTTTCATTCTTGGATGTATAAAGTGAATTATTTGGCTCCTGTAAGTATCCTCTATGCATCTGTTTGATCATGTATTTATATGTTGTACACAGTACTGGCCAACTCTGTAAATGGATGTAATGTACATAGTACATAAAGGGTTCTTTTTTCCTTGGATTTTTCGGGCTCTCCAGCAGTATTGCATTAAAGTGGTGTTAGTTGTTAATCTGCATCTGTAGTCAGAGCAGCTGTGTTCTGTCTCGCCCAAGGTGAGGCTCTGCCTGCCGTGCCCAGGGCTCCGTGCTTCACTCCTGGACCTTGTGCAGCTGCTGCTGTTGCTGTGTCTCCCGGTGGTGCACGAAGGTGGATGTCCTCACACCTCTGGTGGCTGACAGCAGAACAGCTCCTCTTCCTCCGGAGCAACTCCCGAGCGCGAATTGCTTCAGTGGGAGCAGAACTCAGACGTTCCTTAAGAAGACAGTAGAAGGAATAGGATTTTTTTAGTACTTTGTTTTTCTGCTTGTACCTTTTCTAGCTCTCTCCTACCTCCCTTGACTGTGCACTTTTTTTTTTTTCTTTTTTTTTTTTCTTATTTTTATTTTCTAATGGAAACGCGACCCTGAGGGCTGCCCCAGGTTTGGCCTCTGCAGGGCTCATCCTTCACACACCTGCAGGGAGACGGCGACCGCCTGGGCTCGGAGCGGAGGAGCGCGAACCAAAGAGAGCAGCGCGGTGGGCTCTGCTGCTGGGGGCCCTGGGCTGCGCCGAGCCGCCTGGTGTACGTCCCTTGTGTTGGAACAATAAACACTCTCTACAAGCTGCGTCTGTGCTTGCAGTGCTCTTTTCCTCAAATCGCCCTCTGTGGCGACGTCGCTTTTTCTTTCCTCTCTTTTGAAGCGGGAGCGTTCGCCAGCTTGGCTCTGGGGATGGGGAAGGGGCGCTGTTTGTTGTCTCAGCTTCATCCCGTCGTTTTCTTTGTACCCTTGCAGATAACCAGAGGCCGTGTGCCCACCTCGGGGAAGCAATGCTGCGAAGCTCAGAGAGGTGCAGGCACTGCTGAGCCCACAGGGGCCATCCCTGAGCAGAGCTGCCCCGTGCCTGGCTCTGAAACATTTGCAAAAGCTTGACGACGACACCAGTTACACCGAGTTGTTTTTAATTCGCTACCAATCAATTTATTGCAATAGTTTTTATTTTTTTTCCAGGCAGGAAAGGCTTTGGAAAGGAATAATGCAAATGGTGATGTTCTGTGTCTCGGTCCTGGCCTCGGTGCGTGGATGTGCTGTGTGTGGTGAGCTCATGTGTCGGGGTTTTGGGGCTGCAAGGAAGGAAGCGCACGACTGCACGGCGCCTGCCCTAGGTGCTGCCTCACCATTCATGCTGAACTGATGCTCTGCTGCCTGCTAGGGGTCTGCAAACGCCGCTGCGGGTCTTTGCAGTAACCAAGCAGGGTCGTTGCTTAGGTGAGCTCCGGTGTGTTAAATAATTGGAAGCCTGGGCTGTGTTACGGGAACAGCAGGCCGGGCCTCGTGTGTGTGCCGTGAAACCTCAGCTGTGTGTGTGTGAATGGCAATCACTGCATGAGGGCTTTCTGCTGCAGCCAGGGGCAGTGCAGGTCTGGAGGTTCTACCTGCATAGTGCTTGGAGAAAGGCGTTTTGGGGGTGCAAAGGTTTATTGTACTGAGTGAATAAAGCTGACAATGAAAAATCAGCGTTTTCCAGGAGGAGATGGAGAGCTTTCCCCAAACCTTGATGAAAGCTTCATAGTTTCACAACAAAACAAAAACAGAAATAAAACCAGATGTCACAAAATGAATTTTGCCAGCAGAGAAGTTGAGGTCTGCGCTGCTCCCCGTGTGCCAGTGCTGCTCTGTTCCCCATGGGCAGCACCACCTCCATGGCAGCTCTCTGCAGTGGCTTTGGCCCATTTCTCTCTTTTCCAAAGGCCCCATTTCGAGGCTGTTCGGAGCCGAGCTCCCTGGGGTGAGAGCGGAGCAGAGAGCCCTTCTGTTATACAGTGTTTATTGAGCAAATTCAGTCTTATATATGATATACAGATTCCAAAGGAAAAAAAAAAAATAAAAAGGATTCCACATACGTATGAAATCAGTGCATTTAGCAGTAATACCATGGAGATAACAGCTCGATTAACAGCTCATTGGTCTTCGTTAAGTGAGGGGAACAGGGAGTGGGCCTGTGCTAATCATTCCACAAACAGAACAGAATTAAGTTGCATCACATATATAATAGACACACGTTCTAAGAATTAAAATATTAAGCCACATTTACTGGAAAAATCCACAGTATATAACACAAATAACTCTTATCGAGCTCATTGAGGAGGAAGTGCTCATCTGCTTAAGAGCCACACGAAGTTGCATAGGTGCCTATCTGCAAAAATATCATTTTGAAACGAATCCATTAAGCAATAAAGTGTCACCTTAGGAGCTGGATGAAGTGCCGAATGCGTTCTCACTGCCCCTCTGAAGGCGCTGCCATCCCCCAGCCCTGGGCAGCGCTGCCATCCCACCCCATCCCACATCCTGGGCGCTGAGCTCCAGCTCTGCCCACTGCTGTTCTCCCGTTCTGGATGTGATTCTGGCTCTCCTCGTGTTTTTGGGGGGCAGCTTCACGCCCGGGCCCGGAGGGAATGGCAAAGCGTCAGCGCTGCCCTTCTTGAGCTTGGAGCTCTGCTCGGCTGCAGCTTCACATCGATTCCCATTTCAAATCACAGCCAATCTTTGCGTCGGCCGCTGGCAAAGCCTCCAGCAGCTGGTGGGGGTGTTTGGGGCAGGGAGGTGTGGGTGAGGTGTGACTGTGGCTTGGTCAAGCAGACGAGCGGGCGCGGGCCGGTTCCTCCCCAACGGCGGTCGCGCGGAACACACAGGGGCCGGGAGTTCTGTACATGTAAACAGTACACTTTCACTGAGTCCAAAATTAGGAGCAAAAATACAAAGGTTCACATTGGTCTTAGGTAGATACAGGCGAAAAAACTGAGCCGGACAGCTCCGAAACAACCGAACGAAAGTTCCTAAAGCACCACTAAATTATATAAAAAATCAGACCATGGACGGATTGTAGTTGGTATCCCGGTGAAGTACTATGCTACCTTGTAAAAAGTCTTACAAAAAATTACAAATCAAAAGTATATCAACCCTCTGAGTTCAAAGCAGCATTTGACGTGGACTGGTACTGATCCGACCGCGGGTCGGGAGGTCTGAGTGCCACCAACCCGGAGTGCTCCCATGGAGAGACCCTGCACAGGAACGGCCCCTGCGGGCAGCTGGGAGTGACCCAAAAGGGAGAGACAACAGGGATCTCTTTACTCCATCAGCGATGAGTTTGTGTTAAATAAACACAGCACGCGGCCCAGCGCCAGCACGGGGCAGTGGGACCTGCACAGAGCTTGTGCCGAAGGGACTAAAGGGAAAAAAGACATAAGAAAAACAAAAAAAAAAAAAACCCACAAAAAAAACCACCATAAATCCCTGACAGAAATCTGTAGTCAATCCCGTTTGTTTCATCGCTTGTCTGGGATGCGGCTGTCAGCGGGGCTGTGCGTCTGTACCGTGCAGCCCTGAGTTACAGCATCCTTAGGGCGGGGGGGGGGGCTGCTCAGTGTCCTTCCTACGCAACCGTGGGGCCTCCGCCGCGTTCTGCAGCAGCTTAGAAAAGAGCTACGAAACTTCAATCCACGCTAAGACAAAGTCGAGGGCGGTCTGCTCGAAACGGCTACAGCTCTGCGTAAATCAAAGCCAAAGGAATGGATGCGGGTGTGTTGGTGAGGCCCTGGGCACCCTCGTGCAGCACGGCGGGACGCGGCGGCTGCGTGCTCTGTGGCACAGCAGGGGCAGCAACGCGGGAGCACGTAAGAAAGAGAGAAATTCTGGGACAGCGATTGTCTCTGCCTCTCCTTCTTTAACAATAAGACTTGCACAAATGGCCGTGGGTTACATATTTCGTAAAAGGTTTTGTTACTTCGTGGTATTCACACAAAAATAAATATTTACATAAATTCCAAGGATGGGAGGGATGCGAACGGAGCGGGCTGGCGGTGCGCAGGGGGGAGCGTGAGCCGGGGATGGGGATGGGTCCCACTCTGCCCCGGAGCCACCCTGATGGCACAGAGCTGCGTGGGCTCCATCTGCACCCAGGGACCGAGTCCCCTTCCTCCGAACGTTACCAGAACTGTCAGGTTTGGGGAACAGAGCAGTCAACACAAGGGTTCGTCCCTTCTGTGCTGGGCCAGGCAAAAGCCTGTCCTCGCGTTGGTGGCTTTTCCTGCACTGAAACTAAAGGCTGGGGGTTGTTTTTCTTCCAGTGTTTGGGCGTTCGGTTGGTTCAGAAGGCTGCACCGTGCTGCCCGGCTCTGCTGGCGGGGAACCAGCCTTCACCACAACCTGCGGTGCTGGGGGCTCCTGCAGCATGGGCGAGGGCAGCAGCCTTCGTCCTCAGGCTCAAAGTGGCCAAAAAAGGGCAAAATGAAACAGCCGGCTCCAAAGAGAGCGCCTATCTCTGCTTAACGCACACGAGATGTGGTTCTGTGCTATCGAATGGGTCTGGTGTGACAATTCCTGCCCTCGAGGAGGGCCGCGCCAGCACTGGGGAGGAGTGGCACCGCGGCGCCGAGCGCGTCCCTGGTTTAGCAGCACTGGTTGTAGGTATTGCACTGAGCAAACGAAGTGCATCGTTGGGGAGGGGGCGGAGCGGTGACCGGACTGCATCAATTCCACACTTTGGGAATTGTGGGCTTGTTCCAGGACTGCGGGTGGGGAATGGGGGAGGGCAGAGTGGGGGCTGCTGCCCAATGCACTGCACACGTGATGCGACGGTGCTGCCCTGCTGCCCCAGGGCCGCTCCGCTGAGCCGTCGGGCAGCACTGGGCACTGCGCTGCTGGGCACCATCCACATCCACTGCACTGACAGTCACAGAGCCCGGGGGGGGGGGGGTCCTGGAAAAAGCCCACAATGGAGTGTGAGGTAGAATGCGGATGGTGAACGCAAGACAGTGTTTCTCGGGTGTTTCCTTCCTTCTTATCTGCAATGACTTAGCAAGTGCGAGACATCCTTTTAGCATGAGGTCTGCTGGGCGTCCGAGTCTCTGCAGGACGTGGAGCCCCGCTGCTGCTGCGGATGGGGCCGGGTGGTGGCAAACGCACGCCCTGCGGGATGGGGGCTGCCCAGAGAAACAGGCAGAGCTGCCTGGGAATTAGTAGTGTTGTGATATGGAATGTGTTATCTCACAGGAACAAATTCCTTCTGATCAGACAGACACAAAACTGGCAATCTGTACAAACTCAAAAGAATCCATTTTCAGAAAAATAAATTACTAAGGGGAGAAGAGGGTCCATTTCTCAATAAATATGTGATTCGGCTCACCTAAGACTTGGAAATTATCTGGGGACGGGATTCTAACATTTGGGTCCATCAAGGTCATCCTAAATACATCTGCAGCCCCAAACCTCCCCAGGCTCCCTTCTGCCCTCGAGGTCCCGCATCCTTCCAAGCCGCACGTTTGGCTTCTGGTACGGGTCAGGAACGTGGCCTCGTGCCTGAAGTCCCAGGTGCTCGGAGTGTAAAAGAAAACAGCTCTGTTGGGTTCCACCTTCTACAACTATGCGGAGCTGCCGCTTCACGGGAGGACGGTGGCGGTCCTGAGCGGGACACCGCTGGGAGCCAATTGCTAGCAGGTGTAAATTGTCTTCCTGACAGAGGAGCGCCGCAGCCACGAGGAGTCAGTTCTGCTGTAAAATGAGGTTTTCCAGTTCATCTGCAGAGCGGAGCAGAAACGCTGCGGACTCCCGGTAGCCGGCGATGAGCTGCCGCACGGCGCTGATCTCTGTGGGGCTGAGCTGGGCAGCCTGCATCCCCCTGCTGGTGCTGTTGGACTGGGCCGTGCTGGAGGCCCCCCCCTTCATGCTGAGGTCAGTCGGACCTGCGAGGGAAACGAGAGCCTGTCAGTGAGAGGCAGTCCTGCAAAACTTTGGGTCTCCCCATGGGTGGGAGCTGCCACCGTGCTCAGACTTGCATGGGGCTGGGTGAGTGCTTGGGAGAAGGAAAGAAAACTGGGAGTCAGAGGTTTAAAGATCCATTAGAAAGAAGCAAAGAGGCTGACGTCTGCTGCAAGCAGGGCCTGTTGGCTCACACCCGGGCTCTCCTTGCAGCTATTTGCTGTCTCATGTCATGGGAACTGCACTCGGTGCCCACACCTGGTAAGAGAAGGGCGGTGGGGCCAGGGCTGGGCTCGGGGGGACCAAGAACTGCAGCCACAAGGATTAGGTCCCAGCAGCTGGAGGCCAGGGTGGGATCTTTATTCAGGGTTAAGAAGCATTAGGAAGGGATGATAAGAGTTAATCCCAGACAGGCATCTCTCAGAACTCCGGAAATCACATCCCTTCAAATCCGCGCTCCGTCAGGGAGGGCAGGAGCAGGAAGCTGGGGTGGGCAAAGGCAGCGGGCCGGGAAGGAGTGGCCATTGGGGCTTCACAGTGAGCAGAGCCACAGGGCTGCTTTGCCCCATTCTGTTCCCCTCCAGCAGCAGCCGGCACCGCGCTGCCTCCCTGTGTGCCCCGCTCCAGCCCACACTGCTCCATGCTGCTCACTTGCTTGCAGCCTCACGTGCCTCCTGCAGCTCCCTCCTGCAGCATCCATCCTGTTTGCCGTGCAGCCATGCTCCTGAGCTGCAGCCAGAGCTGTGCCCGCAGCCTGCACTGTCCCCATCCCTGTCCCCAAGAACAGGCGACGAAGGCTGGGGAAGGGACAGCTCATACCAGCAATGAGATCAGGGTGGCGATAGGCACCGCTCTGTTAATCATTAATGAATGGCTGGTACAGATTCCCTTTTTTTCTAAGTGACACTCCTTTCCTCCACCATTTCCACCTAGACTGTCCTTTCAAGTTCAGTTCAACAATTAACTGCTTGCTAATGATGCAAGGTGGATGGTGGGGCAGAGACCTCCGGTGGGGGCACAGGGGTGTTTCAGAGAGGCTCTACAGGAGTGGGGCTCCTTTGGGGCCAGCCCCTGCCTCACCCTATTGCCAGGGCTGGGTACTGCCAGGGCTGCTCACCATTACTGTGGTTCCCGGTCTGGAGCGGCGCAGGTGGCTGCAGGCTGCCTCCCAGGGACCCATAGCCACGGTAGCTGTAGTTGAGGCTTCCATTGATGTAGACGGGGTCTTGAGAGTAGGACGAAGCTGGCAGTGAATAGGAGGAGTGGGTGATGGCTGTGGAGTCTCTGGAGTGCTGCTTGTCCAGGGCGATCGGTTCGTCCTACACAAGAAGCACAGGGGTTGGCTGCAGAGAGTCTGATTGCCTGCAGCAGCAAGAGACCACCTCCCCCCTGCTCACAGTGCTATCCCACATGCTACAGCCTCAGGCACGGTACCTGCGAGGTCTGGTAGATCTCCAGCCGCATCCTCTTGGCTGCTTTCCGCGTCTCGCTCTCGCAGGCAGCAGCCAGGATGTTCTCAGCCATGGCCGAGGTGAGGTGCGGCGGCGTGGGCCTGGTCTGCAGGGACACAAGGGAGAGCCGAGCTCAGGCCCCAGCGCTGTTTGAGGGCAAAGCACAAGAGGGCACGGCACAGCCACGCTCACAGCACGGCGCAGCCACTCACCATCTCCATGCCGTTCTTTTTCATGCGGCGGCAGGACTTGAGGTACGTGCGGATGCGTTTGCGAGCTCGCTCCTGGAACTCGGGGAACTGCCGGCTGCAGGACTCGATGATGGCCTGGATCTTCTCTTTGGGCTGCTTGGAGATGGGAACCATCCGATCCAGGTTCTCGTCCACGAAAAGGCGCACAAACATCTGCAGGGGAGACGAGAGGTGGGAACACCAAACCCACCAAACCCACAAGGAGGGCAAACTCGATGCCCCGTGGCGCCGTCCTTACATTGAAGGCCTTTAGCCGCTCCGGGTCCATCCCTTCCGAGTCATTTATCTTATCGTTGTCCTCGTGGTCATCGTGGTCATCGTCATCCTCGTCAGCCGTGGGGGCTCTGCCAACTGTCAGGTCCTCGGGGCAGCCACTGACCTCGGTCTTGATGGAGTCGTAGCTGCCGGAGCTGTATGGTGGGGACTGCAAGGGGGCAGGGTTTCAGCAGACAGCCTCAACCTTCCCCCAGCTGCAGCTCAAACCTTTCCCTCTGGCTCGCTGCCACCATCCCCATTCCTGACGTCCCATCCTCCCGCCACAGCCCAGGCAGAGGGACTCGTGGCCATGCCAGCGCCAGCATCACGCACACCCCAGTGCCTTCACTCCCCGCGCCGTGCCCCCAGCCCCTTACCTCTGCTGTGGTCTTCACCGCGTACTTCACCCTGCTGCGCAGCCCGTCGGTGCTGCAGCTGTCCGACTGGTAGGAAGGGGTGACGTGGGCAGGTGTGAGCTTGTCGCAGAGGTTGATGGGCTGGTCGTCGGTGGAGGCAGTGAAGTCCATGGGGGCTGCGGTGCCATTCCCATTCATTTCGGGGAAGGCGCTGTCGCCCTGCGTGCTGCTGGAGGTGGAGGGGTTCAGGGTGGAGGAGCCATTCCCGCTACAGCTCTCTGACGAGGAGTCATCTGCAAAGAGGGGTGTGCGGTCACCTCCAAGGTCACCCTTCACCGACCTCGTGGAGAGAAGCCCATGGCCCGGGTGCGAAAGTTGCAGGGTCCAGCTTGGGGCCATCACAGGCAGCAGCCCGAGGGCCAGGCACTGCTGTTGTGACTGCTGGGCCATGTTTCCAGAGCTCCGCTGCCACGCTCTGAGCTGCCGGACACCGCCGTGTCCTGCACCCATCCACAGCGTGTCCGTCCGTCCATCCATCCATCCATCTGTCCCTCCATCCCTCTGCAGATGACGATCCCACTGCCCACGCCTCTGCCTGGGGCCTGCGGCACCTTGGCTTGAATAAGAACTTTGGAATTTGGTCCTTTTAGGTTTCTGTTTACATTGCAGGGAGGAGAAAGGGGCATTTCCTCTCCCTGCATGAATCCCTTGTCTCCAATGGCTTTAACGAGAGCAGCACCTGGCACAGAGTCTGGCCAGAACTGAGGTGACGAAGTGCAGTTCACAGAGGCTCGAGGAGGGCTGGAGTGGAGCAGCGGGGCTGGGGACCTGCCTGGGGACTCTGGTGAGGGCCTGCAGAGCCCTCATCTGGTCTGGGAAGGGGACAGGGACTTGCACAGACACCTGACCTGTCCCAGCTCACTGCAGCCCCACTGACCTTGTCTGCCCTATGTGGATGATCTCTTTTCCTGCCTACTTCCACGTGTCCCTGAGCTATCCATATGGCAGCAGTGCCAACCATACTGCCCATCACAGTGCAGAAGGACGCTGGGTCCCTCCAGGGCACTTTTGTCCCCTCCTCCTCCACTCTCCCCCTGCCCTCCCAAATGCCCTTTTCCCACTACTGCTGCTCTGAAGGCAAAACTCTCCTCACAGCCACAGCCTCCCTGCACTGCCCCACTGCCCAAGCAGACACATCACCACACCCTGGCAGAGCAGCACACCATTCCCTTTCCCAGCACACAGCAGTGCTTTCTCTTTCTCCTTTCCATTCACACACCCAGGTCTCTGACTGTCCCCAGGCTCCTGTTTGTGCTGCTCTGCCTGACTGCAGCAGAGCCCATCCCCATCCCTATCTTCATCCCCATCCCCGTCCCCATCTCCATTTCCATCCCCATTCCCATATCAACAACCGCCCCACGCACACCGGGGAGCCCAGCCCCAGCACTACATCTTCAGTCCCTGCTCAGCCCCTTCCCCTGCCCTCCCCCTCACTGCAGTAAATCCTTTATTTCATTAGGTGCCTCCGCGAGAGGGAAAGGGCGAAGCACGTGGGGAGCTGCTTCCTGTGCAAGTGTGTGCTGCGAACAAAGAAGCTGCAGCCACTGACAAGCAGATGGCGGTCCCTGGTCCCCGGTCCCCGGCCCCTGGTCTGTGATCTGCAGGCCCTGCTCCCTGGCCCCCAGAGCTGGGGTCGGGCTGTGGGGCGGCACCAGCACCGTGCCACCAGCTCCAGGCACACGGGTGCCAGGTCCAAAGGTGCACAGGCGCGGGGTGCGGGACGGTGCCCAGCTGCTGCCACCCTCCTCCTCCTCCTTCCTCCGCCGGCATCTGCAGAGAACTTTAATGAAGGCTGTGGCAAACTTTCCTGTGACCCCTGCGGAGGCTGCAGCAGTGCAGGACTTTGTATCCCTTAAAATAAACAGATTGAGGACGCTCTGGCATCTGAGCAGCCCGCGGGGGCCGTGCCTGTCCTGAACCACCCCAGCACAGGAATGGACGCTCCCTGCTCCGAGGCGGCTCCATTCCCCACGAGCCCCAGAACTGGAACACCCCCACAGAGCCTGCAGAGCTCCCTTCTGTCCTCCCCCCTGCACTGACCCACTTACTGCTCTGGGTGCAGGCAGGAGCCCCAGCTGCCAGCTGAGGCCAGCGTTGGCTCTGCACCTGAGCGCTCTCCATGTCCCTGTCCCTGTGCCGGTCTCTGCCCCATGCACAGCTGCCTGCAGGGGCTGGAGGCATGGAGGATGTCTGAGGGCCCTGCCCTGCTGCCAGCAGCCCAGCCCACCCCGCTCAGCTCCCCAGCCTCTGTTCCATGCATGCCCTGCGCTGGCATGTGGGCTTGCAGCCAAACCCGCCAGCAAGGCTGGGGCTGGGCTCTGGGTGCAGGCTCCATGCTGATTCGGAGCAGGTGGAGTGGTACTACATTCAGTGGGGGCTGAGCCTCGTCCCTCCCCCTGCTCTGCTCTCAGAGGGAGTCTCTGGCCTCATCCAGCGATGCCTCTGGGAGGATTAGGGAGCATTATTCCTCTGCATGGAGGCATGAGCTGCGTGCCATGCCCCGCCACCAGCCCAGGCACGGCCACAGCAACAGCTCATGGCCAATCAGTGCCGCCCTGCAGCTATCAGAGCGACCTGCTGGCAGTGCTCAGGGGGCAGACAGCCCCAGCACTGTGCCTGGCACGCAGCGGGGCCCCCGCCACAAGAATCCCACTGTGCCAAAGCACTGAGAGGTGGCACCGGGGACAGGAGTTTGCAGAGCCCTGAGAATCCTCAGCCTGACCTGAGCATCCCTGTTCTGCCCTCGGCATCCTCAAATCGCCCGGGCAACCCCACATTGTCCAGGTATCCCTTACTGAGCCAAGCAATCCCACATTGCCCCAGCACCCCTTACTGCCCTGGGCACCCTGCCCACCCCTGCAGCCTTCCCATGGCCCCCAGCTGTGCCGCAGCTCCTGCAGCTCCTATGTACCAACTGCAAGAACACTGTAGTGTAAAACAAGGCTGAATGTAAGTGAACCCTCTGCTCCTGATCTCTTTCTTATTTCTACACTTATACGGGTTACGCTTTCCCAGAAGATCTGCATATAGAGTGGTGGATTAATCTGCCTTGTGGGCAGAGGAACGGCCGCAAATCCAGATTGCTGAGGACCCTGGATCAGAGCAGGAATGGCTTCAGCCAGCTTAAGAACGGGGATGCCCTCGAGAGGCAGCACAGGGGCAGATCCATGGGATCGGGACCGCGCTTGGGTTCCTTCTCAGCTGCCACAGCCTGGCCCCAACCCGTCCTCACACCCTGCAACAGGGACGTATGGCCACAACACCGCGGCCATGGCCACATCATGCAGAACCCCTGACATCTGGGAGGTCTTCTGCAAACCCCCAGCAAGCGCCCAAAGCACACAAATAAATAGCAGGGCACCGCGAGCAGCGGTAGAGCAGAGCCAGGCTGCACAGCCATGAATATATTCATTATCAACCAGCACGAGCCTCGTGAGCTCCCTGCTCACGGCTGGAGTTTGGCTGAGCGAGGAGCCCCTCTAATGAGGATAATTGGAAGCCCCCCTGCTTCACCCCCACGCCCTAATTGAAGCAGATGGATCTGTAAAAACAATGTCACTTGGAGACGTTTTGATCTTTCGGTTGGGAAGCAAAATATTTCATTCCCCTCTTGGACTCAGCAGAGCTGGGCTGAGGGCCGAGGGCAGCCCAGGAGTGGGGTGTGTGGCACCGGGCAACACCACGAGAGCAGGGGATGGGGACACAGCCTGGAGTCTATTGTGGCCTCCGTCCCTCCCCGGCTGCGCCAATCCCGGGGAAGCGAGAAGCAAAATGGCTTCTTGGGTAGCGGTGATGGGGGAGGAGGGATCAGTCACTTATTAAATGAATTAATCAGGGCTCAGCGTTTTCATTTTGAAGAGGCTGCTGGATTATCCTTGATTTCTGTGACACTGGATTTGCAGAGATCAGGAGGGGAAGGGGAGATTTCCAACACCTGCTCCCCGGGAGATTTTACGGCAGGGAAGTGGTTGGGTTTAACATCTATGTCAGCAAGGGCCACCACGCCGCTGTCCAAAGGCAGAATTAAAGATGAATGGGGCAAATTGTTCCTCCTCCTGTCACATCTCCAGAGCCAGGACAAAACCTCTTTTGACTCAGAAAACAATGAGCTTATGTAAGAGCCAGCAGCCCACGGAAACCTCGCCGCAGCCCCGCGCTGCCACGGCCGGGCAGGGGCCGCCGAGCCCTGGGCCAGGATGGGACGGGTATGGAGACAGGGATGGACATGGGGACAGGGGCTCAGCCAGGGCTCACTGCCCTCACAGTCAGACCAGAGCACCAGACCTAAGCCGAGGCCACACTGTGTCCCAGCTGTGCCCACAGTGCCCACACGGCCGTGCCTGTGGCCAGTCAGGCTGGAGTGCCCAGCGCTCTGCTGTGGGCTGCAGCTCCGCATCCAGCCTGCAAGCGAGTGTCAGAAGTGTTCAAAGCATCCCGCAGACATCTGAGTGTAACAACAGCCAGGAAGATGAAAAGTGCCATAAATTATTCACTCACAAAAGAGACGAGAAGGGGGAAGGAGGGGAGGAGGAGAGCCTGCGAGGAAGGGACACTTAATACAAATTAGAGAGACCAGGTGGGGATGGCTCCTGGTGCAGGCACACGCAGGCAGCACGCAGGGCCCGGGGGCTGGGGTGCAGAGGGACGCCTGCTCCCTGCAGGTCCTGCCCGGCCCATTTCCTCCATGACACACAAAAAAGGGAAAAAAGGAACACTGATGGGGGATGAGGAGCAGCAGGCCTGGCCTGCCTCCACTGAAGGCGCTGTATTTCCTGCCTCCCTTCGTTCACTCAAACCTCCTTACATCCCAGACGAAGCCTCCATCCTCCTCCCATCCTCCCGGGTCCCGGCCTCCGGCCGCAGTCCCCGACAAGCCGACACCTGGCACAGCCGGGCACAATGCTCTGCTGGGACAAGGCAGTGCTGTGCACCCAGCCCCCCCGGCCCGGCGGTACCCCCTGGTGCCATCTCCTGCCATCAGAGCGAGCGGCACGCGGCCGCACAGCACGGGGCACGGCCATGGGCATCTTCCCTGGCACAGCTGCAGGCGTTTGGCTTGGCCTCGTCCTGCCTGCAGCACCAAGGTGTTGGGGTGGTGGGAATTGATCGGGAGCCCTTCTCTCAGCCAAGAGAGCCAACAGAAGCCGTGTGATGATTTCGTGCTGGGATGCCCACAGTTCCTGAGATGACCTCAAAGTATGCCATCCGCACGTCCCTGTGGCTCCTCCTGGCCCTCAGGAGATGTCCTGGACAAGGGGCAGCCTGACGAGCGTGCCTTCATCATTAAGTAGGTTAAGAAAGTCCTTTCTCCAAGGTCTGGATTAGCGGCTGCAGCGGATCCAGGCAGACCGGGATCAGCGGGGACACAGCATGGAGGACAGGCACAGGAATCTTGCTGGGAGTGACCCGACCCTGAGCCATGGGAAGGCAGCCCCGAGCCCAGCTGCTGCGGCTCCAAGTGAAGCCATCTTGGGGCTGGCAATGCCCAGTGGCACACTGGGGATGGGGTCAGTTTGATGCCACGGATTTTGGGGTGTTTTGCTTTGAATGTGTGCTGGATCCCACAGACGCATCCCCCCAGGATGTCCTCCTGCACAATGGCTCAGCTTCAGCAGCAGAAAGTTTGTGTTGATCTTGCTGCTGCTCTGGGTATCCACTGGCTTCCTGCGGGGCACAAACGCTGTGAGTAACATCCTATAGGGAAGGGATGTTGCAGGGAGCTTCACATTTTCCGTGCTGGGGCCCGCAGGATGAGTAACAAAGGAAAATGGAAGAAGCAAGTGTGCGCCTGTGTCAGCGTTGCTGCTTGGGGATGGATTCTTTGTCCCTGCATCCTTCCACGTGTCCCTGCATCCCTGCATCCTGCTGTGCATCCTTGCATCCTGCTGTGTCCCAGCATCCCTCCGTGCATCTGTGTGTCCTTGTGTCCTGCAAAGATCTCTCCATCCTGCAATGCACCCATGGATCTTGCAATGTGTCCCCACTCCCCTGCAGCCTGCAGTGACACCAAGCCAACACGAGCCCCATCTCTGCTGCAGACGTTCCTCCCAGCAGTGCCTCCTGCTGTCCCTCACCTCCTGCAGCCAACAGTTCTCATTTGCACCCTGTGCTGTTTCATGCTCCAGAGGCTGACGCTGTTTGCAGCATGGTTACATGGGGCCAAGGTTTCTGGGCACAGAGACAAAATGAGGTGCTGGCTTCCATCTGAGCTGCTTTTCAGCTCGCTGAAGATGCAGCAGATACCTGTGCTTCAAAGCATGGGACAACGGCTTCCTGCTCTCCCACCTTTCTGTTCCATGCTGCTGTGCTCATGTGTCATATGAGAACATTCACCCCTTGCAGCCCCCTGGAAGACGTGCAGTTGTGCTTCAGCACTTCAAACAGGACTTCTTTTAACCACGCGTGTCAGATGATACCGCTGTCCAAACAGGCACCTCTTCATTACAAGTCTGCCTCTTAGGAAGCCCGTCACAGAAAATACGCTCCAGGCATCCTTCCCATTAAACAACAGCGGATGGGAGCAGCTCACAGAAGGATTTGCAGAGGATGGAGACCAAAACACCGAGTGGAGCCTTCATGCCGCCCTGCTTGTGCCCTCTGTGGTGCAGTCCACAAGTTTCAGTCCCTGCCATCTGTCTTTTTAGGAGTCTTCCCTGGGATAGCCTTTGTGAGTTGGCACAAACAAGGCAAAACACGTTTGCTGAAGCCCCACAGCAGGGTGGGTTAAATGAAGAGATCACCAGAGGCCCCGCACCCCTGCACTGCCCTGAGCTCACAGCTCCAGTGCTGGGTACACAGCAGTGATGGGGCTGGGCTCCTTGTCCCACAGCCCCTGAAACAGAGCAGTCTGATGGAAATCCCAGTGCTGGGCTTCTCCTGGGGGAGTTCTGTTACTAACACCCAACTCAGCTTGCTCTCTCTTTGATTCCTCCCATTTTGCTCTGTCAGTTGCAACTTCACGTGCACTCCTCACCAAAACGAAGGAGCTGTTCGTACTTTGTTACTCACTGCTGAGCCTTACAAAAGAAACTGAAAGAGCCAAGAAGGGCCCCAAAGAGGACACCTGCCTCCAAACAAAAATCACAGGGCACAAAAAATTGGACGCATTTCCTAAGAGGGCAGAAAGAGGGAGAGAGGACTCAGCTTGAGTGAGAACATCTTGATTTGCTTACATACGTGAGTCCCTTATTAAATTACTGTCGTGTAGAATAATAGTGTTGAGTAAAAGGATCCAATCCATGTCATTCTAGATTGTAAACAAGACTTGGGAATTCATCAGCGAGAGATAAGCCGCAAGCCTGAAATGTCCTGGCAGGAAAACAGCAAAGTTTGGGGATACAGAGACCTGGCAATGCCACAGTTGGCTCCAAGCTAATGAACAGAGCATCCCTGTCCCACGGCTGCACAAAGCCACCCCTGGGAGATGTTGGGCTGCAGAAGCCCCTCCTTCCTAGGGGTCTCCTGGCCCCTTCTCAGCGCTGCTCCTCACTCCCTGCCCGCTCTCCCCGCAGCATCTGGGCTGTGGATGAGCACAAGCCAAGGAGCAGCCCAAGCACTGAACCCTTGCAAGCATCACAAAGATGAACTCCGACCTGAGCCCGTACTTCTGCCACTTATTTACTCAAGCAATTTTTTAAACTAGCTTCACAGAAGAAACACAGCACGTCACCTTACCAAAGGCCCCCTCCCTCCCAGCCCACATATGGGTTCCAGCCACCTGCCCAAAGCCATGAGACACCTCACATCCGTTCCATGATCCCAGTGCATTTTTCTCACGTGCTGCCTCAGGTGTAGCTTTTTGAGCATGGATCCTCTTGCAAGAGGCTGCTCTCCTTCCCGTGGCAAGGAGCCACGGGGCTCTCTGGGCTGCTCCTGGGGACCCCAATCCACTGCCCTCTCAGGACCTGGGGGGCTGTGACCGTGTCCCCCATGAGGACCCTCAGCCCAGAGCTGGGCAGGGCCTGGCCACCGGCAGCCTGCAGGCTGACCGGGAAGGCTTCAAAGCCCGTGCTGATATGAAATCCATCCTACAGGTGGGACACCCGATCAGAAGGGACTGGTTAATGTTTAATGAGCCACAAAAACACCCCAAGCACAAGGCGCCGCGCTCTTCCCGTGGCTGCAGGCACTCACCATCCTCCTGGCCGTGAAGGTTCTGCGGGCTGCGCATGCTCTCGTCCTGGCTGGGGCTCAGGCTGGAGTTCAGGTGCTGGTCAGCTGAGATCCATGTGGAGTCATTCATATCAAAGTCCTCGCTGCTCACCGATGTCTCATCCTGAAGGCAAGCAGGAAACGGTTAAGGCACAGAGCTCTCTTCCCCCCTCCATCCTCTCGCTCTGCCATCTCCCCACCGCAGCCTTCCCCAGGACACGCAGCTCCTGCAGCCCAGGAGCCCGCGAGCAGCCCGGGTGAGGTGGCTCCCAGGAGAACGCCCCAGCGCCGCTTCCTGCCTGAAGACGTGCCTGAGCAATGGCACTGTCTCTAATTGAGGACAATTAGAAAGAGCTCGCATCCTGTAGGAGCGGATGGCTGAGCCCTGGAGTTTACCCTTTAATCTCCATCCACACTAGCGTGTTTCTGGCAAGTGAGCGGCACGTGGGAGTGGAGATAGGGCGCAGCTCCGCTCAAACGGCCCTACAAACAGTTCAGACCCTTCTAAGACCAAACCATCTCCTGCATCAAGGGAACGCTGACGGAGCTGTGCTGGTGGGGAGCAAATGGGAATGATGAGATCAGATCCCACAGGCTCCAACTGCCCAGTGCTACAGGAAGGCCCCATGGAAGGGGCTGGGGTCAGCTCTGGGGTCTGGGGCTGCCCACGTCGTGCTGCCATAGGGGCTGCCAGTATGGCAGCTGTGCTCATCCTATGCCGGGGGGGCACCGAGCGGGGCAATGGAGCCCAGGCAGCCCCAGGGCCCCGCAGCATAGATTGCATTCCTCTCTCCCACTCCTGCAGCTGGAAGGACATTTTCTCTCTGCCTCTCTCTCCCTTCCCACTAACCTTTAGAGCACTTTGAGACACAGCCCTTGGATCGCTTCCAGAGCCGGAAAGGTCAGCCGCAGGATTTCAAAACCACCACCGGCGAGGCTGGGATCCTGAATGAGAGGAGGGGCCCGGTGCTCCCCTCACCCCCCCCAGCGCCCGCTCTGCAGGAAGCAGATGCTGCCCCAAATTAACACGGTCCCGTCGGCGGTCCCTTTATCTGCCTTCCTCTCCCTGACCGCTCCCCCAAAATAACGGATAGAGGCCGCATCCAGAACTGCGGGGCGGCGGGGGACACAAAAAAATGCCCTCCAGAAGGGCCTTCAGATGTGCTTTCCTTTGATTGAAGCATTTCTCAGGCTTGTAAATGCTCAGCTTCTTTTCTTTCCTGCCCCTCGTCCTGAGATTACATACACCGCCCGCTCCTTTTCCGTGTGAGGAGCAATTGGCAAAAGCCTCTTCAACGTACGGCTGTGCCTCGTAAAAGCTGCCCTGTCTGGCTGCCTCTGGCTGACAGATTTTATGGTGAATAAACGAACGTCTTTCAGGACAGGTTGGGGCTTTTCCTCCTCTCCCTGTCCCCACACACACATCTGCAGGCCCAGGGCAATGGCGCTCCCCACCTCCCAGGATCTTCCTGGAATTTATGGCTCAGGCACCCATGGCTGAGCTCAAGCAGGGCAGGGGGCATTGGAGAACTGGGAGCATGGGGGGCACTGGGGCACAGCGCTGCCAGCACACCCGGCTGCTACGCCAGCCAAGAGCGGCGCTGCCTCCCCACAAATCCCATTGTGCACGTACAGGAGAGGACAGCACAGGTCTCCCCACCACACACTATATATAGTCTCCATTGCACACAGTCACAGGGAGCCAGCCATCCTAATATCTGGCCTCCTTCACAAGGCTTACCCAAGATTACTGTCAGAGCTTAAGAGACAAATGCAAATGCCAAGGTCCTGGCTGCCCACAGCCTTCACCTGGCAGGTGGGAGCCCCAGGCAGCTTTCCAAAGGGTTTGGCTCAGGCACAACTCCTGCAGAAGGCACAGCCTCGGCACCCAGACCCCGACCCAGAGGCACTCGTGCAGGCTGGAAAATCAGAGGCATGAAAGATGCCTCGCACGCACATGCAGCGGAAAGGGCTTTACAAAAGTGTACCATTCTCTTGAGGTGCAACAACGTCGGCCTATTATTAGAAATACTCAAGCCAGAAACCGTAAATGTGACTCAGGTCAAACACAGATGTTGCACGTTCCCAAGTCCACACTCCAGTCCCCAGCAGGAAACAGGCTGCCAGCGTGGGGCCGGGCCACGCCGTCCCCGTGTCCCCAGTGCCATCTTTTGCTGTGCAGCCAAGGCCATCCTCACCCAAAGTGCCAACAGGACAAACCTCTCCAACAGCGTGTGGGTCTGGAGTGGAGGCAGAGCCCACCCTGTGCAAGCACGCTGCAGGGGATTGCAACACACAGCTAACACTGCAGGGATGCAGTGGGGGACTCAGCCACCAGAGCAGTCTCTCTGTTTGGCACCAAGCCGTGGGAGCTCCTTGTCCCTCCGTGCCCCTTCCCTGACAACCAACAGAAGCACTGCTTGCGTCCTGGCACTCCACTGAGCCCCAGCAGCCCTGCTGCCCTGTGCCCACCCCGGCCACCAGCATGCTGCCTCCCTGGGACACCCAGGGGGGGACACATAGCAGAGCTCTGGGACACCTGGCACTGCCTCCTCTACCAGCAGGACCCTGGGCACACACAGCCCTGGCCCCAAAGCTACCAATGCAGCAGTGGGACCGACTGCTTGGTCAGATGGGCAGCCCCCAGTTGTCCCCACATGCCACCAATGGTGCTGAACACCGAACCTCAGCGACTGGGAGAACAAGGAAGAATTTGTGAACAACGGCCACGACTCAGAGCAATACGGTAAATCTAATCTACCCTTCCACCCTCTTTTGGCTTGCAAGTCAGGCAGCTCATTCTTTTTCCTCTCTGGGTTCTCAGGAGAATTCTCTCTGCTAATTTCTTCTTTCCTGTAAACAAACTTCAAATGAAACTTTCATTAGAAAACAGAGCACAATCCATTACCATCGCCTGTCTCAGGACCGGCCCCAGCCCCACGCCACGCGTGGCACAGAGGGAGGTGGCAGTGCCCACCCTGCGCCTCCAGCCCGGGGCCCCGCAGCCGCTGCCTGCTTCCTTCCTGCCGTCCCCAGCTCTGCACGGGGATCTCCCCAGCCTGCAGCCAGGTCCCATTGCTTTGTTTCCAGCGACGAAGGCACCGAGTGATCAAGGGTCAGGCAGCGTGCGTGCAGCTCTTCTGCTAAAGGGAAGTCAGATCCTGCGGGTGCGCTCACAAACCACACCCAAAAGCCAGGGCTGCAGGCACCGCCGGGTTTGGAAAAACAACGTCCTCGCTCCTCTTCTTATCTACAGTCCAATATTCACAGCTGCTTTACAGACGCTCACAGCCAATGTTTTTGTACTGGCAAAGGCAGGCGCTCACATGTGCAAAGTGAACGCTTGGTGTTTTGTCCCACCAAGCACCACGCATCTTCAAGAGCCGTCTGCACGCACCTCTGCCCAACCCCTCAGCTCCCCTCCTACCTGGGAAGCTCTTCTCCCAGCCACAGAGCTCTCTGCCCATCCCACACAGCAGCTCCAGCAATGGGACGCAGGCTGTGGGGCTCACCTGCAGCAGGGCAGCTCCCGCAGCACTGCTGGGCAAGCACGGGGCAGGGGAGCTGCTCCAGTGACCACACCTCAGCCATGCATGCAGGGCTATCGGTAACCTGCTTACTTTACAGCTTGGCTCAATTTCTCAGCGACTGCCTTGCAAACATCTCTCCCATCACTGACACTCCGTGCCTTACGCTACGTATTCCAGGCTCCAGTTGTCAACACAGTTTATTTTCTCTTCTCTTTCTGAAGTCTTTTATTTGAAAACACACCCTGTCACACCACAGCCGGACTTTCCTGGTGCAGCGGAACAGGAGCTGAGCAATGTGTATCCCTCAGCAGCAGCGATGCTTTAGGAGCAACAAAGATGATGCACAGCCCGGGGATCCCAGGCACAGCAGCTCATGCTGGAAGGAGCCATTGGTAAACAGCCACTGGGAAGGAGTCATTGGGACAGAGCCATTAGAGAGAGGCCAGTAGGAAGGTGGCCTCGTCTCATCTCAGCCACTGTTTAAACCCAGCCCTCTGAACATGCCAAGAAGGTACTGAACCAGATTTGACCCTAACTTAACCAGTTCAGCACAGAGAAAGGCTTACTAATTGAAGATAAACGCTCCTGATCAAGGATTGGTACCACAGCCATGATGAGCACGGTGCTTGCTGCTCTGGGAATCGCTCGGTGTGAGGGAACACGGCTGAGGGGCAGCGATCTGTGACCACCAATGTACGCACCAACCAAACATCCCGGGCGCTCTTTGTCAAGTACGTACATCCTCACTGACTGACATTTCTGCTGATTTGAACGAGCACTTTGCTACTTCCCAAAACACTGGCTGGAAGAGTTAATCTGCAACGTGAACAACAAATGGAAGAGGAAGGGAGGACCATCACCTCTGCGCGCACACACACACACACATCTGAGCTGCCTTCCTCCGGGCGCATCACCCACCGAACGCACGGGCAGGGCGGGGGTCGCGGGCTCTCCCGGCTCCTGCTGTTCAGCGGGGAGGTGCTGAACGTGGGGCCGGGCGCGGGAGGGAGAGGAGAGCAGAGCGTCCTCGGGGCTCTGCCCCTGCTCTGCCCCTGCTCTGCCCCTGCCCTTACCTTGCCCTGCCCCTACCCGCTCCCTGCCCCGCACGCCCGCCGCACCGAGCTCTCCTCACGCCGAACACGCGTTCGCTTTGCATGCCGGTCGACGCTTCCGCCGCGGTGCCGGCCAGCAACCGGGTCCGGCGGGCACGGGCGGACAGCGGCCGCCGGCAGCGGGACGCGGCCCCGCCACTTCAGCGCGGGACCCGGGGCCGCGCGGAGCGGCTCCCCGCGTTCTCCCGGCCCGGCCCGGTCCCGCCGCCCTCCGCCCGATGCTCCCGGCCGCTCCCGGCGCAAATCCTCCGCCGGCCCCGCGCACGGCCCCGCCGCTGGCAGCCGGGCTTCGGCGTGCGGCGGGGATTGACACGTAAGTAGGGCTTTACCTCGAGGGAGGAAGCTATTTCCAGCGCAATCCCCGCCCGGGGCCGGTGCCGGGGCCGGGGGAGCGACGCGGCGATGGCGGCGTCGGCGCGGGGCCGGTGCCCGGGAATTAATGGGGCCGGAGCGCTCCCGCCGCCGCCTCCTCCCACTTTCTTGTGGGCTTTTGTGCTCTTCCGGGGAAGGGGGAGCCGCGCCGGGCGCGGGGAAGGACGCGCTAACCTTAACCCTTCCCGCAGCCCCGCCGAGCCGCAACTTCCCGGGGAAGCGGCCGCTCCCTCCCCCCGCCGGCGGCCCCGGAGTTGGGGAACGGCCCCCGCCCCGCACCGCCCCGCACCGCCCCGCCGCCCCCGCGCATCCCCCGCACCGCTGCCCCCACCGGAGCCGCAGCCGGAGCCTACCTGGAGCGGGGCCCGGGCCCTGCCGGCTTGCGCCAGCCCGGCGGCGCGGCTCGGAGCGCGGGGCGGGGAGCGGCGAAGGGACGGAGGGACGGAAGGGACGGAGGGAGGGGGCCCGGGCTGGCGGCGCTCCGGAGAGGCTGACAACCAGCTGCTGCCCGGGGAGAGGGGCCGGCGCTGCGGAGCGCGTCACTCCCGGCTCCCGGGGGGGGCCGGGGAGGCGGAGGGGGGCGAGCGGGGCCCGGCCGCGGGCGGAGGGGGCGGAGGCGGCGGCGGGGGAAGGGGAGCGGGGCCGCGGGGGGCGGGCGCACCGGGCCGGGCGCGGCGGGGGGCGCGGGGAGCCGCGCCTGGAAGAGCACATTGTGGAGGGCCGGGGAGGGCCCTTCCTCCGGGAGGAAGAGACAATGTCCAGGGCCGGGCGCCTGCTGGAGAGCGGCGAGAATGCACGGCGCGGCTCGGTACGGCTCGGCACCGCCGCGACTGCACCCCGCCCGGGCTCCCCCGGCAGGGCACGGCCCCGGGGGTGCGCCGCGCCCGGCTCGGCTCGCCTCGGCCGTGTTCCGCTGCCCCGGCCCAGCTCGGTCCCGGAGCCGTGGGCTGGCGAACGGCGAGACCCCGGGAGCGGGACCCCGGGATTGGGGCCGGCTCCTCACCTCCGCCCGGCTACGGGCGCGGTGGGCGCACGGTGCCCAGGCCACACGTCGGCTGCATCCTTTTGTTTCACACGCATCCCCTCCTCGCTCCGGTGGGAGAGCAGAGGGAGAGCACCCACTCCGTGAGCAACACAGCTCTGCGCAGGGCTCAGCCGTTGTTCTGCAGCTGCTCCTGGGGCTGCCCGGTGGGGCAGTGCTTGCTGACCTCCTCCTGGACATCACACCTCAGTGTCCCTCCATCCCCAGCCCGCTCTGTGCCTCCAGTCCTTGATGGCTATTAGGCGAATTTTGATGAAATAAGCCCGGCAGTAGGGCCTTCACCACCGCCAAGGATGAGAACTGCACATCCCTGTTTATTGCTTGTTGGTGCCCATGTCCAATTGCCATGTGCGTTAACCACAGCACTGCTGGGAGGAGAAGGTCAGGGAGCGCTGTGCTGAGCCCCGTGGGGTGGGGGCCTGAATGGGCACCGTGGGCACTCATGGCTCACCCTTCCCTAGCTCGAGCTGAAGGGCAGCAGTGGAGCCCCGGGGTCCCTGCGGTGGGAGGGCAGCGGCTGCGCTCGCTTCCAGCTCGATGGCTGCCGCTCCTCCCTGAAGCTAAAATAAAATCCTGACCATTTAAGGTGAACAGGAGACTTGCGGTGGACCTCGGAAGGGTTTTAACCCCTTCCCATTGCTGGGCTTTGTTTATTCCTCACGCTCCCTTCGCTTCGAGCTAGACCACGCGGCAGAGCCAGCCCCCTGCACCGGGCACACAGCAGCGAGGGCGCGAGCCTGACGCGGCCGCTGTGCTGCCTCACCATGTGGACACTTATTTTATACTAAGTGCCTTTGTGTGGGCTAGGTTAATCCACTTTGGAAATGGATTAACCTAAATTTTGCATCGGCAAACTTAGCGTGGAACAGACGCATCCATTCGGGAAGAGAGGGTGGAGGAGCAGGCAGGACTGCAGGCAGGAACCCTTCCAGTGCCGGCTGCGGGACCCGACCCCGGTGGGGTCACCGCCGCACAAGCGGGGTCACGAGCCCGACAGAAATGCCATTGTTTGTGGCAGTGCCTGCGGCCGCCAGGCCGGCACAGCGAGGCTGGGCACGGAAATGGGGCTCCTGTGGGAGGGAGAGCTCTGAAAAACGGCAACTGGAGCGCCCTTCTGGGGGGGATCCTTCGGGTTCAAACCGTGGAGGGGGAAATAACTGGCAATTAGGTATAGGATCGGTAATGATCATTTATCAAGTTGTCAGGAATAGGGTAAGTGCCTTACAGAACTGTGCTTTAAAAAAAAACATAATAAACCGGTACTACTGCTATTATATTATATATAAAACACATCAAATATATTATTTATAAGTCGCTTCCTTCCCTCGGCGCGTTCATTACCTCTGAACCCTGCAAACCCTTCCCTGTGGGCACACACATCCCTGCGGCTCCCTGCCTGCCTGCCCACACAGAACCAAGCCTTGCCCGCAGGGCTGCCTCCTGCACACCCAGCACCACGCCACGAGGGGCTGCTGGCAGCACCCGACCTCGTCCTCCAGTGCTTCCCAGGGCACACAGGCAGCACCGGGCTGCTCTCAGACCCAGGGGTTCTGCCTGTAGGAACACTGTTGGTGAGTGTGAGCACAGAGATCTGCAGAGGACTGCGTGACGTGGGATCTGGCTCTCATGCTGAAGGAGACACTGACTCAGGGGTGACCTTGTGCACGGTTACTTGATGTTCTTGTGCCTCTGGAAGTGGGTTAAACAACAAATGGCACCTCCTGCACCTACCGCTCCGTGACCACCAAACCCTACTGGGTGATGAGCATTAAAAATGCAAAGCTTTGCCAAGTGATGCCTGTAAGGAAAGCAGGACAGCAAGGGGCAGGGTCACAGCCCCACGGCATGAGGGGAGGTGTGACTTCTGCCTGCATTGTGTTTTAGTTCCCTGGCATTCAGAGCAGAGTCAGGAAGAAATGGGGAGAAGGGGCTTGGGAAGCTTTGTTACAGAGCAGATCTGCGTGGGCTGAGGGCTGTGCTCCCCTTTCTCGTGGTCACTCCTTCTGCAGAAGCAACAGCTGTTGGCATTTGGCATATGCACAAATAGAAGTGCTCTTTTTTTTTTTTCCTTCTTCAAGGGCGAAGGCCAAGAGGTGGAAGGGAAATACAGCACACCTCAGGGTGCCCCAGTCCCAGCAAAGCAGCAGGAAAGAGCTGCTTCTGCAGTTGGAACGTGCCTTCCTCGGGAGCCCAGGGGAGAGCTGGAAGCCAGTACCAGGGATCCATATTTCACCCCCACACAGGATCCATATTCCATCCCCACACAGGATCCACATTTCACCCCCACACTGGATCCATATTCCATCCCCATACAGGATCCATATCCCACCCCCCCAGCTTCTGCTGGAGCACCGCCCCTCAGCACCTCTGCACTGTGCCATAGGTTGACAAAGACTCACAGCTTTTCTCCTAGCCGCCACACCAGAACTGAGCCATTTTAACCAACGCTACACCATAACCAACACAAAGCCCATCTTTTGCCATTCTCAAGCCACACCGTGTTTCCAGCATCCATCCCTGTGAGTGCCAGCATTTGCTGGGAGATGCACGCGCCCATCCCCAGCCCTGCAGCACGGCACCCCAGCGAGGCGCACGCCTGCCTGAGCAGGTAGAACAGGAGCAGGAACAAAAGCAAGAACGCAACTCAAGGTTACAACGCTGAACCACACAGCTTCATTTTCTGCAGCAACGGAAATCATTAATAACAGTTCACGCTCTCAAAGTAGTTGCCATCCAAGCTCTTGAAGAGCTTTATTAGTGTGCGAGACCTCAGAAGTCTCTCTAAGGTATTAGCCCCTTCTTAAAGGGGGAGGGCAATTAGGAAACAACCATTTGTGTGCCTCGATCAAAGTCAGCACGCAGCACGTCAACGAGTGAAGGGGAGGCAAGGCAGAGAGCCCACAGCCATGGCCTGCCCAAGGCTACAGGAGGAATGGACCCATAGGAGCCACAGTGCATTCCCTCAAGCACCTCTCCACCAGTCTGCAGCCGCCAGCAGGATAAGGGACCTGAGCAGTGCCACGTGGTACCTGGTGCAGCCAGCAGCCTTAAAGGACATGTGGTGACTGGTATTATTAGGTTCTGGTAATGCCACCTCATTCAGTGCCTTCTTCCCATAGGAAATAAGGTGATTTCCCTTAGCAGTGCAGAGTCCGGGCCACAGCATCGCATCTCATGTGGAAGATGCATTATTTATCCCAGCCAGCCCACACCTGGATCTCAAATCATTTTGCTTGCATTGAGCGCTGCACTGAGCACATACAAAGCTTACCACCAATGCAGCTACAGACACTGAGGGATCTACACAGCTGGAAATGAAACGCCTCCTGCTTTAACTAGCTGGGAACCTCATGGTTAATTCCAATCACAAAAATGAGCTGACCTTCACTGAAAGCAAGCCATTCAGAGAAGTTTGAAACCAGGCTAAATGGTTTGATCATCTGACCTCCTGCATCTCATGAGCCATTAAGGCCAAGGATAAAAGTTTCCCTAAACTGTCTTTGTCAGCTTAAGAGGGGTGGAGGGAAGCTGCAAATGTGCAGAATGGAGTTGTAGGGCTGGACCCACTGCTGCCATGGCTGGAAAGCTTGTCCTTCAGGGCAGGATTGAAATGCATCAGCCAAAGCCTTCTCTGCCAGCAGAAGCTGCATCTCCACTAGAGGGCTTTGCTGATGCAGAGCTACGAGTAAGCCTTTACTGCATCAATTAAATCTGTATTTCCAACAGTTATGTCTGTACTGAACTGGGTAATTTGCATTCAGCAAAGCAGTATCTTCCAGATACCTTCAGGGCTGCCCTTTCGTTTTGGTTATTTCTTCAAACCGTGCCCTCATGCTGCAGCCCCCTCCAGCCCTGCAGTGCACACTGTGAGCAGGGAGCCGTGCACCAGGGTGCAGGACGAGACCCCTCCTGCCTTCCTCCCTCCCTCCCAGGCACTCACTAGTCAGCGTGGCAAAGCCATGGCAACAAGAGAAAAGCTTCTGTTATTTCACATGCTGCCATTCACCGACTGGGTGACCTTCTGTCAGCAGCCACTGAAGCAACCTTTGGAAATTTTCCGTATCACTTCAACCTGGTTGCTGTGCCTGCCAAGGTAGCAGCCGCACCTCCAGAGCAGAGCAGGTTTGGAGCTCTGTGCATCTCAGCCTGCCGTGTTCCATCCAGTGCTGAGCACTGGCAGAAATCACCTGAACAGCGTGGTGTGAAAAATAAACCCGGGGATGAGTCTGAGCGTGATAGAAAAAGATGGCCTGGGAAATGACTGCAATAAAACTCAAATAAGCAATCGGTTAAACACGCTAATGTTTATCGTTTGAAAACGAGGTGGAAGGATCGTTATAGATGAATATTAAATACCTTCATTCCTTTTTTTGCTGCAAGATTGAGAAGGTCACAAGTTTGGGGGATGTTTCAATGCCTCCTCAGATCCCTGAAATATGGCTAATTCTGCGCTGTGCGGAAAGGGAACGGGCCCTCCTGTGCACCCTCACACATGAGAACTGCTATAAGATTGGGAAGAAGGAAGACTCACAGCCCAGGAGCTCCTGCATGTTCCAGTGAACCCAATTTAAACAGCGTGGGGCACTCATGCCAGAATAGATGTGCTGACTTGAAATATATTGATCTCCACTGATGTGAGAAAATAATCTGACTCCTGTTCTCTGAACGCTTCCATACAGGATGGTGATTTGCTTTCTGGTTCTGTCAATGCTGCAGGAACCCTTCACTGCAGGAACAACCCTGGGAAGAGCTCCTTATTTTGCGATGCTTTTTGTCCCTCGATGCAGACAAAATGCTCTCAGGTTCTTCTGGCAGCGATTCCTGGTGGAGACACTGCTGCCCTGATACTGATATGCTTAACAGCAGTCATAAATTACAGTTACATGCACTTTTTTTTTTTCCTCCTGAATAATGAAGTTAAAAGGCCACTTTGGCATAAATTCATTCATTGTTAGCCCCTGTGAAGCAAGCTCCTCCTGGTGCTGCTGCATACAAATAATTGCTTTTGGCAAAAGCCAAGTAGAACACAAGTCACTTGCTTCATTTATTTCTATTATTACCATCAAATGCTGGCTTAGTGCTGGGCAGTGAGGTGGCAGGGCAGCAAGATGAGATAGAGGGACGAGTTCTTAGTGTGAAGTTGGATACATGAAAGCCATGCAGTGTGTATTTGTGAGCATGGTGTTCCTTCCCAGGGGTGGCCATGGCTGTGCCCCTCAGCATCAGTGGCACCTGGGTTTTATCCCTGGGTTCCCACCCTGGTATCCTCCTCAGACTGCTGCTACAGTCAGGTATCATAAGGAGTTCCAGTGCTACGTGGATCTGAGCAGCAGGGCTGTGATCTTTTGCCATCTTCTCTCAGGAATCTCACTGGAATTTCAGGGACACATTGAAATGTGAATTTTACTTCTTCCAAATAGTTTTTTTTCCCTCATCTGCTGCAGCTCAAAAAGCTGCATTGCAACATACCACAGAGAGCAGCAAAGAGGCAAGGAAATAAACTGAAGTACAGTGATTTATGGTCTAGGCCAACCTCTGTGTGTTGCCTCAGCTGGTCCTCTTTTTGTTCCTGCAGGACTTGTGCTTTGATCACAGTCTTCAGGAGTGTTCTTATGAGCAGTACTGTATCTGTTCATCTAGTGGGAGAGCCAGTGCACACTCCTACAGCAAAATTCAGGGTATGCACTTCTCACATCTCTGAATCACCAATCCAGAGTTCTCCAAGCAAGCACCCCTATAGATGTAACTTCACAACTCCTAACTCCTAAGGCCTGTCTGCTAGCTTCCATGATACTTTGTGTTATGGAAATAAGAGCAAACTAAGAGTCCTGTTTTCCACCTGCATGAACTGACACAGGAGTTTGGGCAAGCTTCATGGCATACATCTCCTGAATGGAGCTTTGGGGGTGTACAGGAACTGCTGAATCACAGCCTGAACCTCTGATTGATCACCTGAGGCGAGCACTGAGTCAGCCACAGGAGCACAGGTGAAGGCAATTCAGCTGTGCTGCTGGAAGGAGTGGAGCCAGGCTGCACCTCTCCTAGACCCATTTAAGAGCTGGCTACCAGTGGGGGAGGATCTGTTCTGGAGATCCCCTCCTCTGGAGTTTCGCAGTGAGCCCAGGATACAGGTAAGCATCCTATCTATTCTATTTTAGTATAATAGCTGCGTAGCCAAGCTCTCTGGTATATCTCATGACTATAGCATCTGTATGTTCATTATACAGGGGCCAAGAGGAATAATCCCATCAGTGGAAAAGGTGTAAGTGGTGAGTACACAAACCCCTCAGGCTGTCTTTTACATGCGCATCAAACTTAACTTGAAGGAACTGCCTCAAATTCTGAAAAGCGTGACCTGCAGTCTTTGGTGAGGAAAAGGCTGCTGCTTAACGGCACGCACGGCAGCAGGGTCTGCAATCACAGCTCTGCTTTGATTTGCACCCAGACCCAGCAACCGAAAGAAGGGCAGCCCTTGATGCTGCGTGGCCAAGCGGGTCCCACAGCCCCGGGCTGGAGCTGTCCAGAGTTCTGCCTCCAGCTCCTTCTGAGCAGCTCAGCTCTGAGGCAGAACCTCCAGCTTGCTCAGTGCCCAACACACGCAAAGGGAAACGCTGCGAGGTGCAGCAGTGCTTCCTGCCAGGTTGTCAGGTTTCAGGAAGGTTTCGCTGCTGCAATGCCAGAGGAGCTCTGTGCCCACCCCTTCGCTCCTGATGGCAGATCAACATCTGCAGTTTCACACCCTGGCACCAGATTCTCTAAGCGATGCCCCCTCGGGTTGCCCCCAGATAAAAAGCATCCATTGGCACAACTTCACAGCTCAGGCTATCAGCAGTCTTCCCCTCCCTTGCACAATGCAAACTCTTTCATTCCTGCGAACTGGCAGCGGCGTACGAGATCAGATTGAGGTTTTGGTGTGCTGGAAAGCAAATCCAGCACTGGCTCCCAGTGCCGATTTGTGGGGAGTGAGCAGAACATGCTTTGCTTTTTATAGACTGTTTCCATGGTGCACAGAGGTTCCCACTGCTAATTCTGCAGCTGCAGAACTCCAGAAAATTGCGTAGCCTGGGTTTAATCCTGTGGCATTCTGCCCCTTCGGCTCCAAATCCAAATGCAGTGGCCTGACACCCCCAGCAGCCAACCAAGCTCCCTCCCAGCATGACGTGAGGGCAGATGGTGCTGAGCCACACCGAGCTGCTGGCCACAACCACCCCACCTGCAAAGGCTCCCAGAAAAACACGAGGAGGTAAAGAGATAAATTCCTATTCCCCATACGTATTTTTAAGACTTCATAGTAGAACCACGTGCCTAAAGAACAAGCAGACTGCTACAATCCATAACAGCAACACCACCCCGCTTCCATGGACCAGCACTGGTAGTATGTGGTCAAAGCCTGCCCCACCTGGACAAACACAACATTTCCAAAAGCATCTTCCCAAAAGCACCAGCTGCCCCCCAGCCCCAGGGGCAGAAACCCGCCTCGTGCCTTGCACTGCCCCGTGGCAGGGGCATAACTCACCTGCTCCTGTGAATTCATCACCCGCAGCTTCATTTGCTTCAGATAAGTAGAGGTGAGAGGCATGTTGTAGTCGATGATCCCAGAAACCAGAGAGGAAGGTGGTTCACTCTCTGAAGAACAAAGAAAGAACTTTGTTCAGATACAGAGATGTGGCAGCACAAACCTGCGATGCGTTGCCATCATTATCAAACGTATGTATTTAGAAGCACTTAAAACCCCTAACTGGAGCCAGTGCCCACTGAGCTGAGGTTCCCACACAAACACGACCCAGAGGATAATTACAGAACAGATGTTGTTTTGCAGGAAAAAAAAAGCACTGCTGTCACACCTATGAAAAGCCCACACAATACTGAAATAATTTTTCAGTCTGCCAAACTAAAAGCTAACAGAGGAAGAAAGCCAGCCTTGCTGAAGGTCTCAGAAACACTTCCATGCAAATGGGATTGATGCAGAGGGTGATCAGGAATTTCCAGTTTGCTTTGGCATAGCAAAGTCTCACCAGTTTTGCTGGGATTCCCTCAGGTAGGGGTTATCATTAAGGCAACTTATTAAGTGTCTCTATCTGCTGATGAAGATTATTTTTAACACCCTCATTAAAATACATTAAAAGCTTAATTTTAAAAACCTCTAATTTAAATTGTTCCTGTTGATTCCTCTGCCTGCGCCACACTGAACTCCAGAGATCCCTCTGGATCCAGCCTGCTCCTGCAGATCCCCTTTCCACCCAGCCTAGACAACTCCCAGTAAGGCAAACCCTCCATGAGATTTCTGAGTTATGTTTCTCAGCTCTGTGGTCATCGCTGTGAAGCTCTGCATGCAGGACTTGGAGACCTCTGTAATTATTTCTTCTGTCACAACCTTCACATGACTGTGCGTGTTCAAGAGGAAAGTTGCCTCTTCCCACAGGAAAAGATGCTGGTGAAAAGGGAAATCTCTGTGCCTTTGTACAGATATATGCCAGCACCAGAAGACAAGCCCAGCTTCCCAGCAAGCCCCAAAAGGCTGCGTGTTCTGCCCACCAGAACACAAGTCCAACAGCAGCAAAGGAGGATTTCCAGGAGCTGAAGGTGAACTGGCAGTGGGAGTTTTCCTTTCCTGTCTCAGAACCTCAGTGCCTGCCTTGCATTTTCTGGGGTCACCAGTTTCACAGGCACCTTTGACACAGCCCCTTTTACAAACGGCCTTCACAAAATGTTTTACAGCACCTCAGAAAATCCATCAGCCAGCCCTAATGGGGCTGCTTTTCAGAAATGCTGAATATTGCAAAAGCCCAGTGAAACTCAGCAGTGCTTCACACCTCTGGAAATATCAGATCTATTGTGTCTGATTAAGAAATGACCTGACCCAAAAGCATATTGTCCATAGCTGACTTAAACATTACATAGCTTTTGCAAGAGCCTAGTTAAGATCCATGGAAATGCAGAGTTTGCTCTTCAGGTCCTGGGCAGCTGCAGCATCCTGGATAGCTGATGGATACCCACAACTACTCGGGTCGCTGGCTTGCACACACATGGAGCTGCACGGCTTTTAGGAATGTTGTAAACTCAGGAATCTTGTAAACTAACCCCTCGCCTCTTTTCCATGCCTGTGCATCACCGCTCTCCATCATGCTTTGACCTACAAATTAATGACAAGCATTCCTCTGTATACATTAAGCAAGCAAAATAAGCCATTTTTCTGCTGTGCAAGGACATCAGCTTGTGACGAAGAGATGCTAAAATCTCAGTGCTAGGAAAGAGCTCCCAGGAACAAAATCTCCTTTGCTACAGAGAGCAAGGCTCCAGGGAAACAGCTGAGCACCCTCAGACAGGAGCTGGAAGAAGGAGGACCTCAGTGCTCAGCCCTGCCTGAAACCATCCTGGTGTAAACCTGCAGCCATCCCATCAGCAGCAACGAATGCCCAGTGAATCTGGACAGCTGCAGCAGGCAAGCACTTGTGCCTGAGAAACCAAAACGTCTGGGTTTTTTTTTTAAGCTAACTGAAAAGAAAGAAAACCTTCATTGTAAAGGGCCTGGGGGACTCCATAGGTATAATCCTCATACCTTATGTCACAAAAGGGGCAACTGGAATCATTTAGCTCCTCTTTAGAAGATACTGTATCACAGACCCCAAGTGTTGGAAATACGGATAAAAAAAGGCAAAGCTGAAGTGAAATGGTTTGGATCCTAATTCCGAGTCTGTATAATTGCACTGGAATTACTCCTAATTTAATAACAGTGTAAAAATGCCACATTGAAGCCCAATGTTCAGAGCTTCCCAGGCGCAAGATAATTTTCTTCTATGAATTATGTGAGTGCCCTGCAGGGTTCAATGTCAGGTATGTTTAATTAGGGATTTTTCCTGATCACATAGGAAATGTGTTGAGATTTGCTTAATGCACAGGTAGAAGTAGATAGGAATGACTTCATTTTTTTTCTCACCACGTTAAACGTTACGTACATCTGTCAGTCTGTGTCACACACACACACCCAGGCAATTTCCCTATGACCCCACCATTCTATAGGTGATTTGCTCCAGATGAATTGTGGAACACGTAGTAGTGAAATCAGATACTCTTCCCCAGTAAAAGTAATCTTATCTAATCTACTCCATGTGGTTTCACAGGTACTAAGTCACTATTTAGGTGCTATTCTGAGCAGCAGGGCATTTCTGTCCTTCCATTTCTGGTGGGAAAGGAGAAGGGCTTTTATGCCTGTTCTCTTCCTTTTGGGTTTACTTCCAAGAGAACTGGAAAACTTCTTTGCTTCCTGCTCAGGGTCAAGCCAAATGCTCTGCTTGGTGTAACAGCTGGGTTCACCCCCAGAGAGACCAAAGGCCAAAATTTCCCTCGACCTAATTTGGAAGTGGGTCCTCGGCAAGCAGGGTGGGCAGGTGCTGTGCAGATGGAGCTTGGGCTAATAAACATCAGGGGGTTATCTGGGGCAGTTTGTGAAAAATAGAGCTTTGCACTTGATGAGGTAAACGAGTTTGTAATTCAGAAGAAAACCCATCCAAACATCAAACTTAACCATCTTCTCTAGAAGGAAACTTGGTCCCATCTTATGCTCTGCTCATAGCTCCTAGGCCTCGGAGCTGCAGATTGGCTCCCTTTATAAAAGAACTGTAATGAGCTAACTACCACAGTCACCATGCTAATCGGTTGTATACACAGGCATAATATAACTTTGATTACCAAAACATTTTCTGTTATCCAAAATGGGATCACGACGTGCGTATCTATTAATTACTGCCAATTTTTTCTTTATCAGAAACCTCAATTATTCAAACAGATTCACTGTCTTTCATTACCAAATTAATAGTTTAAAGAAAAAAAAAAACTTTAGGTCAGGTTTTTCCAGAGATCTGAGCTTCTACCCACGTACAGTTATGAGCTGATTGCAGATACAGCTGCAGTGCTTTTGACCCAGGCTTTGTGGGGTTGCACTGGAGAAGGGGAACCAGTGGTGGAACTGCTCAGAAGCAGAGCTGGGTTGGGCAGCCCCATCCCACTGCCTTTGCCAAAAACAGCACCCAAACAGCGATGGACAAATGGACTTTAAGCCATTCCCCAAGCTTTGCTGTAAGAGCACACTGAAAACACACAGGCTTAGGAAATGCATTTGGCAGAGACAAATCTCATGAACGAAGCAGTCACTGACAGCTCTCAGTGGTGTCTGCTGTAGGGTGACTGCTGGCTCCGCTCGCGCAGCTTGCTTGCCTTTACCTTTGGGCTCCAGTCCGTTGGAGTTGAAATGCATCCTCTTCTGGCACTCTGTGCAGCTCATCAGGAACCTGGTCACAGCTTCTCTTGGGAGAAAAGCATAGGTCTCTGCGATCTGGGAAAATAAGGAAAGGGTTGTATGTGCTGGGAGGGAAAGCCTGAGGGCTGGGACACAGCACGAGCACTGCCCTCTTAGCCTGAATCCCAGAACACAGCTGTACAAAGCTCCTGAGCACCGTAACACAGCAGCACGCTGCTCCTGAACCCCATCTGTGGACTTTTTATGCAGCCCCTCCTGCCCAGAAACTCCTTCCTGCTCTGCTTGGGCTCTGAGCAGAGAGAAGTCATGGTTGTATAAGGACTGACTGAGAAAGTTAGGGCTTTCCAGCTCTGTTTCACTGCTAATTACCATTGCACTGCTAACCTGAAGAATGCATTAATCTTTTGGAAGGGCAGGTCACTTTTTCCCACAACGACAATCAATTACTGTTCATAACACTTTGCACTTTTGTGACATATTTTACCTAGGGAATCAAAAACATTTTTACAAATAGTAATGAATAAAGTCCTAAACCTTTGTGGGAAAACTGTGGGAAACAGCTGAGGATGCATTTTTAAAATTGGATCCCTGAACACTGTATCCAGACCTCAGCACCCACAGAAGGCACCTGGAGGTCAGGAGCCCTCTGTTCCAAGCAGTCCCCATTAGCAGCAACTTCACAGCATTTATAAAGACCAAGCCTAGATTATTTTCAGAAGGGAGGATGTGATTTTAACGTAAAGATTTCTGTAAGGCCATAAGAGACCACAAAATCATGGGTGCCCCACCTGTACAGCAAAGTCAGGGAACCTATCCCAGGTTCTCTTGCAGCTCAGCAGCCAGTGCTCTGCCTATAGAACAACTTCCAGCATGATATCTGGTCTTAATTGAAAGACATTAAGAGGGTGGGGAGTCCACCTCTTACTTTGGGGCTGGCTCCTACGGTTAATCACCCATCGCATTTGGTCTGAAGGCCCTGTCCCAGCACAGCGGTTCCCAAACCAGGGCCGTGACCCCAACAGGGGTCACAGCACTTACAAGTGGGGTCATAAAGCAGACAGAAATCCAATTGTTTGGGCCTCTCCTCGGGCGGCGAGCCTGGCAGAAGCGGGGCTTCCAATGGGAAACAGCACAGCAGGGCAAAGCAGGGACGTCCCGGCCCCCTCCTCTGGCCCATAGGCACCATCCTCCCACCTATTTCATAACAAAACCAAAAACGCACACATTCCAAGCATTTTTTCTACCTCACGGGAAGGGGTGACGTTTAAGCTTTCTTGAAAAAACGAAGGGAAAAAAAAAAACCTCGTGGAAGCAGTGCAGCCTGGGCAGGGCGGGGGGCTTGGCTGAAGCAGCAGAGCCCTGAGGCCCAGCAGAGAGAGGCGTCCACCTCCGCTGAGCGGCAGCAGAGCCCAGCCTTTGGCGCACACGTAAACGCCGTGCGGGTGGAAAGTTCAGGCAGGGACCTCGTCCCAGCAGCCAAATGGAGGATGCAATGCTTGGTCCTCATGGGATTCTCCTGCCTAGATACAGCCCTATCCAGCTCTGCTGTGACTGCAGGGATGCCCGGCTCTGCCGCTGCCTCTGTGAGGTATTTATCAGCGCTCCAGCACTCGGAGCACCCGCAGAAATGCTGACATTGAAGGGCCTGAATATTGCTGCTGGCAAATGCGGCGCGGTGGCTGCCCCTCCGCCTCGAGCAGGGCTGTGCCTGCGTCCCTGCCTGCTCTGCTCCAGCAGAGCCCCAGCTCCCGCTGCAAACGTTCAGCTAATTTTAGTGATACAGTTGTTATTTCTCAGCTGATTTGATGCTCTGCAGAGCAGACAGCTTCCCTGATGAGTTATCTCCCATCCAAACTCCCTTTCTGATTGCCTCCCTCCGGAGGTCAGGGACAAGGGCAAACTCTCCAGTGCCTCTCTAATCACAAATGGAGGGCAGCAGGGAAGCAGGAGGGGCTGGCAGGATGTGGCCACGCAGTGCATGGCCCCTGGGTGCCATGCTGTGCTGCGGGAGGAGCTCAGCTGGGAGGGAGGGCAAGAGGGAAGCGTGCTGAGCAGGATGCAGCCTGCTCCCAGGGCACGGCTTTGTGCTTCTGAGAGATGAAGCAAAGGGATCAGGGAAGGGTCGGTGTGGTCTGCAGGGCACAAAGCACTGTGCAGTGACAGCAGAGGGGACCCGCAGGGTGGGGGCTGCACAGCCAATGTCACGTGCAGGACCAATGGGACACGACAGCCCCCAGCCCTGCACTGAGCCTTGCACAGCCCCAGGGTGAGCACACAGCAAGGCAGCTCCCTAAAAGGAGGCACGTAGCAGGCGTGAGCTGTGCCAGCCACATGTCTCCAAGCGACCCAAGTCCTAGGCTGCAGGATTTGTGAGAGCAGCTTGGATTTGGACCGTGAATTCAAGATCTTCTTGCACCAGAAGAGCCCAAATATTTGCATCGAAGGGCTGTGCAGAGTCAGGAGAAACGGCAAGCTCCCTGGAGAAGCACACTTCAAGCAGAATTATGCCTGACCTAACTAGAGTGGTTTCAGGATGGATAGATCTGGTTTTCAGCACCGGGGAGCACCTGAGCAGACCCAACTCGGGAGCTGCCTCCATTTTGCAGAGCAGGGAGCCAAGGGCAATGCTGTGGTGCAGCACAGGGCTGGGCTCCAGCCGAGCCCCAGGGCCCTTCCCTGGCTGCTGCTGCCCCAAGGCCCTGGGGACAGCGGATGGCACAGGGGAGGCAGATGGCACAGAGCAGCTGGAGGGGGGGGGTCTGGGTAAACATCCCCTCACATCAGCAACACTAAGCATTTCTTTTTTTTTTTCCTTTTCCCCCAGACATGTACAGTTGCCTTTGTATAATTCATTTGGCCTTTCCTCCTCCAGCAGCCGTGCTGCTGCTGCGGCCCCGTTTCCCGTCTCCCTGGCGCAGCTGCTGTGCCTTTAAGCAGCCCCTTTCTCACGCCTCCTCGTGCAGGCGAGCGGCCCCACTGCCTCCAGCCTCCCCTGTGAGCAGCAGTGGTCCCCTGTGCCTGTCCCCCCACAGAGGGAGTCTCACCGCTCGGTAGGTTTTCTTCTGCCCAGCATGTTTGGGTGCTTTGCCCGGCTCCGTCGAACTCTCCACATGCATGGAGTAAATGATGTCAAAGAAATCTTCCACCACAGCCACGCGTTTCAGAGAGATGCCCTCGGGCTCCGACAGTCCATCTGCCCCCTACAACAGTGCAGGCAAGTCGAGTTAGTGTCAGCGGTGGGTGACAGGGGTGACGAGATGGGCCCGGGGCTAACGCGATGGCGGGGGCAGAGCTGCAGCATGCTGGCCCCGAGCTGCCGCGGGCGCAGGGGAAGGGGGGGGGTGAGAGCTCCGGGAGGAGGATGCTGTGGTCAGGGCAGTGGCTGCTGCTGCTGCTCTGCTGCTCACGCTGCCAGGGAAATTGGGCCAGGAATAAAAACAAGAGAAGGGTCCAGAATCACAACATCCAGAGTCACAACCAAGCGAGAAATGTAGTTTTCGTAATTTTGCTAGGCTGGGAATAGGCAGGGGAAGCTCTTTGGGTCCGCAGGGTGCTAAACCACCTCGGGAACCCCTGGAATGCGTGTGCTATGAGTAGTGTTGAAGGCAGTCCCCTTGATCACCACCAATAAGCGGGACAAGATTGCACCGCGATGCCAGGATGCGGCCCCGAAGGGAACGAGGCAGCATCGCCCTCCTTCCCCGCGCTGACCTTCCCGCGGCACCCTCCCTCCCTCGCCCACGCGGAGCAGCTGAGCGCTGGCAGCGGCAGCACAGCTCTTTGTGTCAGGATGTGCCGGGGAGCAGGAGGCTGCATGCAGCTCAGCGTGGCGACAGACTGGTGGGAGTGGGAAGCGCGGAGCAGCGCTGCTCCAAGCTGGCTGCAAGGAGCAGAACGAGCTCGCATAGCAGGGGGGCTGTGGGGCTGCCCGGGCGCTCCCGGCACAAAGCACAGCACCAGGGGAGGGTTCTGGAAGCTGCTCAGGCTGCGCCATGAAAAACGCCAGCATAGGATATATATAAAGATATATTATACACACATTCCTACAAATATGCCTATATACAACGCACCCCTTTGAGGCTTGCTTTCTGAAAATAAGCGCACAGATGCAGCCCAGTTTGTACACAGCAGGCTGGTGAACGGCAATCTGCACTTACAGGGCTGAGCCCCTCTCCTATGAAGACAGACTGAGGAAGCTGGGAGTGTTCAAACTGGAGAAGGCTCCGAGGAGTCCTCACTGCAGCCTTCCAGTACTTGAACGGAGCTTATAAACAGGAGGGAGACTGACCTTGCATGGGCAGATAGTGACAGGACAAAGGGGGATGGCTTTAAACAAAAAGAGGGGAGATTTAGGTCACATGTGAAGAGGAAATTCTTTACTCGGAGGGCAGCAAAGCACTGGCACAGGCTGCTCAGAGAAGTGTGGGTGCCCATCCCTGGAGGTGCCCAAGGCCATGGATGGGCCATGGGCAGCCTGATCTGATAGCGGGGGGTTGAGGAGGGGCAGCCAGTCCACAGCAGAGGATGAGGCAGAGGGGCTTTGGGGTCCCTTCCAACCCAACCCACTCTATGATTCCATGATCTAAATGACCTGCAAACTATCTATTTCATGTGCATTTACATCTGTGAATGCAGGCAGAGCTCTGCGTGCAGAGGAAATATCCCACCTCCCAGCCTTTATTGTTTTGTTGTTGCTTTTGGTGGATGGGTTTTACATTCCCACACAGCCTACAAACTGAATAAATGCTGTTAAGTGTCCAGTCATCGAAATCTTAAAAAAACCCCAATCCTTCAGAGCAACGGCCCCTGCTGAGGACTCCCACAAACTGGGAAGTAGCCTGTCGGTCAGCTCCTCACCCCAACTGCAGAGCAGAGCACTCATGCATGGCATGATGTATGGGAACTGTTGATCACAGCCTGAACCTCTGATTGACCACCTGAGGCAAGCAATGAGTCAGCTGGAGGAACACAGGTGAAGACAATTCACCTGTGCTACCAGAAGGGATGGAGCCTGGCTGCAGCTCTCCAAGATCCTATGTAAGTGCTGACTGCCGCTGAGGAAGGAGCTCTTTTTGGAGATTGCTCCTTATGGAGTTTGCTGTGAGCCTACGATACTGGTGAGCATTTCCATCTATTTTGATTATCTTTCCATTGCACTAATCTTAACAAGTCTAACCTCTGTACACCTACTGACTGTACACCTATTGACTGTACACATGACCACAGGGGTTCTCCTCCACAACCCAACCACTGCCTTCCCCTGGGTGCCCCAACTGAGCCTTATATAAAGGTGGCTGCAACAAAGAGAATATTGAGAGCGAACACAAGGGGCACGGCGCAGGGCTGACGTGGTGGGGGTCGGGGAACTTTGCCTGAGGGAGGGTTTCTGAGGAATAGATCTAATTTCTTCTGTCACTGTTCAGGGAGTTTCACTTTAATCCAGGGCATGGGTACTCCCTTGCCAAGGAGGAGCAGGCATTAGGAGCCTTCCTACTGACCAATAATCCTCAGAGCAGGGTTGAAATGAGGATAATTAGAGAAATGGGACAAAGGAAACTGCACCGGGGAAAAAAAGGACAGGCAGACAAAACAAGCAGAGCCCTCAAAACTGAGGTTGCAACCAACTGCACATGCAAACCACTGTTTCCGGGGCCACCTGACCAACAGAGAGCCTCACCCCTGCAGGGCTGGTGGTTGCCTGTTTCCTCCTGGGTTTTACAACGCCTGCAGCTAAGGGCTCCACGTCCCCTCATCGTGCTCTCTGTGATGCTTATTCAGTTCTGGGAAGCAGGTGAGGTGCGAGCATCAAATCCACTGGATATCAGAAGCCATATCGAGTTGGTGATTCTAGGATTACCAAGGTTCATCAGTGGCAATATAACCAAATGTTGACTCAGGATTTAAGAGGACACATGTGCTATGTGTTACCTCTCCAAGGGCCTGTGCCCCTCTCTTTCTTCCTTCCACACCAGCACTGCTCATGAGAATTCAAGGCATGAGTCACAGCCCATAGTATCTCAGAACGGCTTAAAAGCCATTAGGTTTAAAAGGCAATAAAAATCATTTGGGATGAAGGCGGATGAGAACAAGGGATGCTTTTGCCCCCTTCTGGTGTTGGGGCTATACTGGAAGCTGCCTGCCCCCAAAGTGTGTAAAAGACTCAGGAGCAGAACTCAGCCTGCAGACGCGGCAGTGCCAGCAGGAGCCTGGCAGAGCAGCCCTTCGCACCTCCAGGCTCCCTGCATCGCTCTGATCTGCCCTCCATTCCCCCTCCCACCTTCCTGTCCCCGTCTCCTGCAGACCTTGCTCCTTCCCCTCTCCCCACCTCCATCACTCCCTAACCCTCCTCACCCCTTTCTCCCACGTTTCCCACCGGCCCTTCGCTCCCCGCAGCCCTTTGTTTCCCTCTGGTTTCGTTTCCTCGCTCGCCCCCGTTTCACACTTCACATCTGCTTTACCCCCATCCAGCGGCCTTCCTCAGCCCCCGCATCTCCTCCCCGCCCCAGCACCCTGCAGCTCATCGCCGAGCTCCGCTCCCCGCGCACATCGAGGCCATTCGGTTCTCCTCCCCGCACCTTTGTTCTCCGCTCGCCGCCCTGCCCTCTCGCCCCCGTCCCCCGTGACCCAACCGCTCGGGCGCGGCCGTCCCCTTCTCTCCCTCCCTTCCTTCTCGGCGCTCCGCCGGGGCCGCCCCGGAGCGCCCAGGCCGGGCCCGGCGGTGCCATCTGCCGCGGCGGCGATGAGGAAGGGCCGCTCCCCCCCGCCCGGCCCGGGCTGAGGCCCCGGCGGCGGCAGGTAGCGGCGTCGCCATGGCAACCGGCGGGGCCG
>NW_024965704.1:0-1450 GCF_019238085.1 Lagopus leucura
GAAGAAAATGGATTTTCTGAGTTTGCTGCTGCTTCTCTTCTCGGCAGTGGCTGTGAGCAGAGCCCAGGTGCAGCAGGAGCCAGCGGCAGCGACCAGCGAGGGCACCGGCATCAACATCACCTGCTCACACCCCAATGTACGGTCCAACGAGGTCATCTACTGGTACCGTCAGCTCCCGGGTCGAGGACCTGCATTCCTCGTCAGCGCCTTTAAAGGCTCCAACCAGGTTCTGGATCCGGAGGGGCAGCTGTGGGTGTCGGCAGACCGCCGCTCCAGCGTCCTGCGTCTCGCCCGGCCCCGGCTCGGGGACGCGGCGCTGTATTACTGCGCTGTGGGCGCACGGAAGCGAAGCCGGGGCTGCGGCCGGGCACGAACCGCTTGGGGCGGGGCGGGGGCACAGTGCCGTCCGGGCCCGCAGGGGGCGCTGCCTGCATGGCCGCCAAACTCCATCCTGACCGGGGTGCGCCGCCCTGAGGTCTCGGCAGAAACGAGCACTGCGCCCGCAGCCGTGATTCCCTGAGGCCAATGTGAGTCAGACACACCTATGTCTTAGGTGACAAAAATGGCATAAATGACGATACAAGCTCTGCTGTACACCACGGAGACCTCTTCACAATTCTAGTATGTCTGCTATCCTCTCTTGCTTCCCCAGTGCCAATCTGATGAGAACAGGAGGAGCCCTGTTCCTAAAAGCCAGTTGCCTAAGAGCAAGGTGACTTACACCCATGGCCTCCCATACAATTGTGTCTTTTTCCATAAGCTGAGCAGAGGTTGTGTTCTCCCTTTAAAATACTTCTGGGCTTAGCTTTGGGCAGAAACGTTGCAAGGAACAGGCCGATAGTACCCTGTTCTGCCATAGGCACAGAGATCTGCTGCAAGGGACAGTGCCCAAGAGAGCAGCCTCTGCAGAGTGTCACAACCTCCCATTCTTCTGGCAATGGTGAAGGGTCTCCACATACACTCACCTTCTACCTACCAAGAGCAAACCAATGATCCCTGGGCAGTTGAGGAGGCCGTACATGGTGGAATGAAGAATCAAAAGCTCAAATGAGATGCAGAAATCTTTAATGAATATTTACAGAGAAAAATGAAGTCTTACTGAGCAGAGGCTCCACAGTGCAAGATTAATCCAACCCCAAGTCTGAGGTCATGCAAGGCCTGTGCCTGCCTTTTTGGAAGGGAACAGGATGCTTCTGAGGAGCCTCATAGCCCATAAAAGGTAAAGGGAGGGGGAAAAAGAAGAGAAGAAAAGAAAATGGAGATAAAGGATTCGGTAGAGGACAATCAAAATAGACATGAGCCATGTCTTCAGAAACCATGGAATTGCCTCTTGCTTTCAGCATTTCCTTGAGTACCCGAGTAGGGTCAGGAATTCTGAAAGCAGGGGCTTGAAGATTCCTTCTTGATCCTGCATCATGTTCATGGTTTCAGGAAGAATTTCTCCAGGACC